>NW_015971543.1:578614-768988 GCF_000182565.1 Spizellomyces punctatus DAOM BR117
ACACCTACGACGCCGAGGCCAGTTCCGCACATCTACGTACTCAACAATCGCTTTCCGCCGCTGGGCAATCCGCAAAGGCCAAGTCATACCTTTGCTTCTTGGATTCAAATGTCTTTTGTTTGCATTTTGTCTAGATGACAGGTCGAACTAGGTAGCACACTGAAACGCCCTTTCATGTCGTCTTCCAAGCAATATCAGGGAAGATATAAGGCTCACGGTGCAAAGGCCGCCCGCAATTAGAAAGATGTGCGCAAGACAAGAAGAGCCCTTGCAATGTCGTGACGAAGACTTATTTGCATCGTAGATGAGGCCGAATACAAAGGATGTGAGCTGTCCTCTTAAGTGCGGGCGTCAAGGTCATCCCACCCCCTGCTGTGTTGGTTAGAAAACGTTGATTTGATCCCTCGCACCAGTTGCAAAATTGTTTTACAAGAAATTCGGGTAACCCGGGTGAACGGAACCGAAAGCCAGGCCAATTAACACCGAGTACCAGTTCATTCAATGTGCACAACCCCAAATGAAAAGCGTTTACCGCAGGAAAACGATCAACCATGATGTCGCGGTACATAGGCTTTGATTAAAAAACTCGAGTATTGCATTTCGCAGTGGATATGGGTGCACATAGGGACACCTTAGATATGATGACTACTACCGCAACGACTATGCACTGGTTTCCAATCAGTACATCTGGTCATACACCCCGCTATACGGCACTATTTTGCCTTTGCCAGCTGTCAATACAAATCTCCAATTCTACTGCTCACGACTCGTGCACCTATATAGCAATGCTATGAAGCCAGTGACACATCCTTTTCAGTATATCACCCCCCTAAAGCAAACCAGTAATGCATCTCCGGTACACATATCATACTTTACTGCAACTCGTATATCGAAGTGTTCAGTGTTCAAAGCATATCAGCTGGTTTGAACTGGTCTATTGTGGTTGCAATCATTTAGCCCCGTGATCTTCTTGATTTGTTGTCACATGATCGTATGCACATGACCATGACCTGATGCGGATACAGTATTTTAAGGCGCTCCACAGCTCCACCATTTGCTCTCCTCATGCCCGTTGTTCCATCTGCTTGATTTATCTCATTAGGATTAGAGCATCCTAGTTACTACAATATACTGAACGTCATCCAAATTACTGTTACCTTATGGCTATTAACTGTATAGCAATTACCAAGGCCAGTGGTCTTTTTTTGCCGCCAGGAATTGAGCCCAAAAATGCAGTAGTTTGAAAATACAAAGTCAAAGTAAAGACCTGTTACCGGGATATATACATCATAAAGTATATAGCAAAGTGCTTCCGTACTGTAGCGGTATTTGCTTTATGTCTTATTATTTTTTGAGGTCGTCTGTCAAATGCGGTACACGCACGATCTCACACACTAGTTCCTGGAAAGTAGGCCATACATTTAACTTCTTTCACTCACTGCACTGTTTCCTGCCATGCTTAACAGTCAATACTTCGACACGAGCCTTGCATATCTAGTGTCTGAAACCCACGAATGGAAAGTCTGTTTGTCCTAGCCATTGAATTGATCCCTGCCAACATCTTAAGTGGAAAGCATTCCTCTGTGCCGACTGTGTGTGGACCGAGCATGGAATCAACAACCCTGAAAAGTAGCGTACGCATGCTTGCGTCGGCAAAGAGCGCCTTCACACTACGGCCATCGACTTTGGAAAGGTGGTCGTGGCTCCTCATTCCCTGCGACGTTGAAAGGTCCACGGAGCCATCGACTTTGGAAAGGTAGTCGTGACAGGAGCCACGACCACCATCACCTCCTACACCCCCAACCCCATCGTCACCTCCACCGTTGATGGAGCCAAAGCCCTCGGCACAGATCCAGTGGGCACCGTAAAGGCCCACCTTCGTCATCCAGGCGTGCGCCATTAAATGTGCTTCATCTGTTCTATTTGATGCATGATACAAATGTATAAACTGGCAATATGGGAGCTGTTGCACTATTTACATATATTCCGTCTAAAGCCCATAAGAAAATATTGGGTGTACAGCACTTTGCGCGCAATGACCCTGATCGTCGCCCGCAACAACCACTCTCTTCTCTCAGCTTGTTCGCCTATGTACAACGTCAATGGCGCCTGTTGCTCTTGTTGTCAAATCGAGTTTGGAAAGATCACCTACCTGAATCGGGGGCAGCAAATCTGTGATTGAATCTTCTTCGTCTTGCGCAAGTCTTGAGAATCTAGAGAAAATCAGATGGGCACGAGCAAGTGCCTAAAGAGGAGCGCGTACTTACCCGAGTCGAGCGCAGCAAATCTGTAATTCAACCTTCTTCGTCTTGTGCGAGTTTTGAGAATCTAGAGAAATGATAGAAGGAAAGTGGAGTGGCGGCGGATCCCTCAGAAAGTGAACTGCTCCAGCTCGCACAGAAGTGGGACCGATCCGGCGCAGAGTGGAGCTGGCAAGCAGTTCGGCGCAAAGTGGGATCGGTCCGGCGCAGAAGTGGAGCTGCTACCGCCACAGACAGATAGCAGCTCGGCGCAGAAGTGGGACCGATCCGGCGCAAAAAGTGGAACTGCTCCAGCTCGGCGCAGAAGTGGGATCGGTCCGGCGCAGAAGTGGAGCTGCCACCGTCACAGACATGTGAACATAGCAGCTCGGCGCAGAAGTGGGACCGATCCGGCGCAGAGTGGAGCTGGCAAGCAGTTCGGCGCAAAGTGGGATCGGTCCGGCGCAGAAGTGGAGCTGCTACCGCCACAGACAGATAGCAGCTCGGCGCAGAAGTGGGACCGATCCGGCGCAAAAAGTGGAACTGCTCCAGCTCGGCGCAGAAGTGGGATCGGTCCGGCGCAGAAGTGGAGCTGCTACCGTCACAGACATGTGAACATAGCAGCTCGGCGCAGAAGTGGGACCGATCCGGCGCAGAGTGGAGCTGGCAAGCAGTTCCAAAAGTGGACCACTGCTACCGTCACAGACAGATAGCAGCTGCCAAGAGGGATGCCGAACTCGATGTGAAGAAAGGCGCGGAACGCGGACGCGCACGGTTTATAAAGGCCAGAAAGCCAGGGGTCAAAGGGGTAATAATGCAATCAAATACGCGCATGCGCCGTGGCTTATCCAAAGTTCATTAGACCATATACAGTTGCAGTGTGCCATAAATGGGGTTAATGGTGGTGGAGTGGTATGTACAGTACTAATGGTCATTCCACCCGCAGTGAGAGCCCACGACATGCAGCAACGTAAGTCCTGGCGAACAAGGGCAGACCAAAGAATGGTTTGCAGATGACGATCAATGCCATGGCCAGCAACGTGCTGTAGCGTCCAGTCTGGAAGGACAGACGAACAACGACCTGTATTCAGAGACAAAGCTACAGACAAAAGATAGTCGCCGTGTGCAAACATACTAAATTCTCTGCAACGACTTGCAGTTACTGACCTCTAGTGAACAAACTCATGGGAATCATTGTTTTCTGATCGCTAGCGGGCGGTCTGTCTTCTTGAATTCCATCTCCACTTCGCGAAGTTCGCATGTTGCGCATTCGACCATTTTTGCAGAGATCGATCGCATTTGAGACGGAGCATTGAGCGATAGCACCCTCTTGTGTCTATCGCCTTACGCTTGTCGGACGGTTTGTCTATATGCAGTCTGTGCCAGTATGGACCTCTGGGCATGCTGCAGACGCTCCTTCTCTTCTGCCCATGGTGTTAAGAGAAAGTTTCCTAACGGTCCCTCCCATAGGTGATGAGCGTATTTTGCACGGGCATCAACTATTGGGCATAACTATATTAGTGTGATCAACTACGGTCTTTTTCCAGCCAGAATTTCTTGAAAACACATGGGATATGCCCAAAGACTGACAAGCCCCGTCATCCTCCTCAGCCGCATGACATCCGCGTGTATTTACGTTCTCAACCGCCATGTCACATAACCTCGTTTACTTGTACTCACGTAAATGCCCGGAATCAGGGTGGGTCTACCCAATGGCTAACCTTGGCAATGTGGTTTACCATCATTCTGAGGAGCCTGAGGAGGACGTCAGGATTGCAGATATTAAACAACGATCAGAAATAAGTGCAAAGAGGCGACCAACCATACACTGGACGTACTCTAACGCTGTAGTATTCTCCTTCCCTCTTGATCTGTGCGACTATGTAACAATCGGGATTTATCACTTTTTGAGGCCGCTCAAACGTGGTCCTCAGATATTTTCAGTTTTGCAAGTCCATATAACAGCCACGACTCCCATACCTAAAGAAGCAAACATTTTGAATTCAGAGAGGCGTTGTGTATGGCCAGTTGAAACTGACGTTGGATGGATGGGTTGGGGGAGAAGAAGAGATTGTTAAGGGTAAAAGACGAGCTGTGTGGTTAGTATAGCACCTTTGTCGGAGCGGTTAAGGAGTTCGTCTTAAAGTCCAGTCTCCGAAAGCCGTGTGAGTTTGAATCTCACGGGGTGCGTTCAGAACATGCGCCTCGACTTTTTGCTTGTGAGGTATCGAACGCGTTAAGAGTCTCTTTTTGAATCTTGTTGCGACTCTCATTGTTCCATACGAGATGATCCTGCCCGCCCCGCACTCTTGGCCGGCGGGTATATCTAGGCTTGCCCGTGCGTGCCCGACAGCATTAATTATGATTTGAAGTAAACGAATGTTTCACATTGTGTAGCACCTTTGTCCGAAGGGGTTAAGGAGTTGGGCTGAAAGTCCAGCCTCCTTAGCCGCGTGAGTTCGAAACTCACAGAGTGCATAAACGGTGGTCTTAATGCAATCTTTTTGCTTGTGGGGTATACTCAAGCTTTCAGAACTCTCTTTTCCATCTTGTTGCGATCCTCATTGTTGCATACGAGACAATGTCTCATCATCCTGCCTACACTCTTGGTGGCGTGCGTACATCGGTTTGCCCTTGCCTTTCGGGCAGTTCATACTAAAACAGATAAAGCTTCGCCGCATTTTAAATAGCACCTTTGTCGGAAGCGGTGAAGAAGTTGGTCTAAAAGTCCAATTTCCAAAGCCGCGTGAGTTCGAATCTCACAGGGTGCTTTGTTGACAGTGCCTTCAGAACTTTTTGCTTTTTTGGGTATTCTCAAGCGTGCAGAATCCTCTTTACAATCTTGTGGCGAATCTCATTGTCGCATACGAGATAATCCTGCCTGCGCTGACTCTTGGCGGCGTGTATACGTACCTACGTATGGCTTGCCTCTGCCTGTCGGGCCGTTCTCATATCTGAATATTTTCAATAGCATCTTTGTCGGAAGCGGTCCTTAAGCTGGGCTAGTTTCGAAAGCCGCGTGAGAATTTCACAGGGTGCATAATAGTCTGGCTGATATTATCATCCTGCCTGCACTCTTGGAGGCGTGTGTACGTAGCCTTGCCCCGGCTGTGTTCATGCTAAAAGAGCTACAAGGTTGCGTACTGCTCATTTTCTGTGCAGCACCTTTGTCGGAAGCAGTTAGGGAGTTGGTCTGGAAGTCCAATTTCGAAAGCCGCGTGAGTTCGAATCTCACAGGGTGCCCTGAGACAAACTCGCTGAACATTTTTCTGCTTTTTGGGAATTTTCAAGCCTGCAGAATTCTCTTTTTCAATCTTGTTGCGAGATGTCATTGTTGCATACGAAATCATGTCCTGCCTACACCTCTTGGCGCAACAAACAAGCGACGTGCACTTTAAGGGTCTGTTTGTGATTTGCCATCTGTTCCTACATTTCCTGAAACAACTCAGATACATGTCAATGATATATCTACTAGTAGCAGTTGGATCCAAATGGGAACGCCAAGCGAATAAAAATCATGTGTGTGTCTATACCATCCATGTCTATTCTCTCTGTCTATTATCAAAAATCCATGCCAAGAGACAGAATGAACAATAATTTACCCGTCCCTTGTTTTAGAAATGCGCGGATGATTCACAAGATTAAAGTTAAAGTTTCATATTATTTATAGAATATATTTAAGTATTTGGGATGTTTGTATGGGAATATTCCCATGGGGACAGACGAATAGCAACAGTAACGGACTGCATGTTCATCTTACAAGTCTCTTTTGGCACGGTAGGTTGAAATTCATTTGGGAGGCATTTTCATTGGCTGGTCTTTTAGCAAAGGGTTAAATCAGGACATGGGATCCTATGGATGTGTAATGGGAACTGCAGTTGGTTTTGACAAAAGTTTCTTTTTTTTGATGGGGACGGTCAGTTGGTGGTATTACGGATAAAAAGAAGGTTTTTGTTGATGGGACAAGTCATGCCGATCACCTAGTGGGTTTGCAGTTGTGCCGACAGTCGGAGAACAAAAAGACGATGGTGGAAAGTGTTGACGTTTTTTTCAACTTTTTTTAAACTTTCTTTTTTTTTTTGGCGAGTAGGACAATTAGGGTCGTCGGTTTGCTTTTCAAGAAAGAACATTGCAAAGTTCAACTCAGGTAGTTGCGCGACACACCATGCGTCTGTTTGCTGTCTCGCCACAGCGCTTTCGTCCTCGGTATGGGTACCTCGCCGCCATCACAACCACCGGCATCCTCTTCCGGTCATGGCTGTACGCATTCATCGTCATTATGCACTGCTTCCTCACTTGGTCTCTCCGCATCGGATCCGTCAACTACGTCGGTACAAACAATGACGGCTTCACCCTCGACTTGGAAGGACTCCCTCCTCCCCCCAACATTGATATCTCCGCCCTCATCTCAGCTCGCATCACTGCATCAAACACCTCGGCCTCGCCCGCTGATCGCCTTGAAGCCCGTCTGCATATCCAGCAAACAACCGAATCCCTCGCATGGGGCCCTCAAAACAATGACTCTTTCCTCATCCCTCCCATCATTCACCAAGTTACGATCGGCATGTCCGGCCCACCGCCCCAAAAATGGCTAGACGCTTCCCAAGCCTGTCGGGCCATTCACCCAGATTACACCTTTATGACCTGGAACGACGTCAATGCTCAAGAATTCATTGCCAAAGAATATCCGTGGTTCCTCGAGACTTGGCTCAACTATCCCTACACGATTCAGAAAGCCGATTCGATTCGATACCTGGCCCTTTACACCTATGGCGGCGCATACCTTGACATGGACCTCTACTGCAAACGGCCTCTAGATCCTCTCCGCAAACTCCCCTTTGTAACTCCCTCAGCCCACCCCGTCGGGCTCTCCAATTCCATCATCCTCTCCACCCCACACCACCCCTTTACGTCCATCCTCGTCCAAAACCTCCCCACATTCAACCACTACTTTTTTTCTTCGTACCCAACAGTCATGTTTTCAACGGGGTGCATGTACCTCTCCGCCTTGCACACACTCTACCCGCAGCGTTCCATTGATACCAAAGTCCTCGGTGGGGAACGTAATCGAGTGAACGGCCGGGCAGAGACGCCATTGTTTACCCATCTTGGCGCCTCATCGTGGCATCAAGGCGATGCACAATTGTTTGTCTTGATTGGACGGTGGATCAAGGAGACGCCTTTGGGTGCCTATGCCCTTCTTTTGGCACTTTCTGGCTTGCTCGTCGGAGTGTGGTGTGTATACTCGCGGCGTAAAACCCAGGAATTCAAGGAGACGGTTGTCAGTGTGATGCTGGTTTCGGAAAAGGAAGCGAGTTGGGTGAATTAACAAATGTTCGGGTGGTTATTCAATGTAGAGCGCCTCTTTGGTCGATGCTTATTTATTTAGCGACATGCAAAGATACCCGTGGTATTGCTTTGCAAGAACAACTATTTATTAAACGGTGTAGATTTGCTTTTCGAGAGGGAGGGGGGATATAGCGTAACAGCAAATATGGCTTGGTCCGCCTCATATAACACATGTAGTCTGGGAGGACGGGTTTTCAATATACACTTTATGACTAGATGAAGGGGTTTAAACTGTTGAGTAATGGAATGTCTTGAAAAAGTCTGTGACTTGCAAGGGCACAGCGCACAGTTTTGGTGAATTCGTTGCTGCCAGAGTGACAAGGGCGAGATCATAAGAACCGGAAACGAGTTAACCTTGCCTGAGCCGATTCAGTATTGGAAAAAAACATATGATGCAAAAGGGAAAAACACACAAAAGCGGATACTGCAAAATATGTATTTACAAACGCACCACACACCTGGCAATTAGAATCGTTGAACCACGCTACTTCTCACACCATACGTATACTCCTAAACCAAATATGCCACCACCATCAAAATATACCTAAATCCCATTCCTGGCCAGCACACCTAATGCTTTTCCTCCCCTTCCTCCTTCTTTCCACCCAACCCGACAACATTCTTGGCAGCATCAAACGTTGCACTCGTGACACCAACCCCAGCCCCAACAGCAGCCCCAGCAACATTGGCAGCCGTATTCACAACCTTACCCGCCACATCCGCGGCAGCTCCCACCACAGTCCCAGCAACTCCCCTTGCACTCCCAACGGTAGCAGCGGTAGCTTGCACACCAGTATCGATAGCTTGAGCCGTCAATCCCACAGCCGAATCAGCGACTTTGGAAATCCCAGCAGTGGGGTGCTCGGCGGCCTCATTGTAAGCTTGTCCGGCATGCGACGCCAATGTTCCCGTTGCCCCCTGGAAGGGCCTAGCAGTCTCTTGAACACCTTCTTTAGCTTTCTGGGCTGCTTGACCGGCTTTTTCTGTAACGGCTTCTGTGGCTTCGTATGCGCGGTTCGAAGCACGGTCGTAAGCTGCTTTTGCACTAGAGTTTTGGACACGGTCTGCGGTTGTTTCGATCGTTTCTTGGGCGGTGGATTTGGCGGATTGGCCCGTTTCGACGGCTTTGGCGTAGGTTTGGGATGCCAGGTTTTGGGCTTTTTCGGTTGCGCTCTGTTTTTTTATGTGAGTTTCTTGTTGTTTATTGTGATGACATGATGATTTGCTTACCTGGTTGCTCGACATTTTTCTTGTTGTGTTTTCTCAGAAAGACTCTTTTAGGATAGTTTCTTTAAAAGACTGGATTCAATGTTGAAATGCCCTTGACGACACATTCGTCTTCCTTTTATAACCCTCCTCCAGTAACGATCTCCACTCGGACATGACATCATCAACTTGCGCGTATTTTTCACATGTCAGCGTATGCTTGTTGCGTCATTTCCTATAAGTGTTCTTTTTTTTTTTCTGATGGGGGGTTTTTGACAGTGAGCGTTTTTGTGATTTGTGGGTTTGGATATGAGATTATGATGATATGTACACTTGTGTATAGCAATGTCTTGTCAATATCCGTCTCTAACACGGATGACATGTCCTTAAGTTTCTCTTCATATCGGTGACGGATTGGAATGTGGTATGTGATTCTACATGGGATTCTCCATGGCTTTTATGATATAAGGGGATATGTGGGGCATTCAGGACATGCCGTAGGGATCTGTACGCGCGGTGCAGTATTGCCCATTTGGAGACGTTTCAGTTAATTATATTATTGTGTTTGTATGGATTTTGCCCTGTTAATCATTCAGTATTTTGGGTAATTTGCTGGTTTATGCAGAAACGGGTTGTTTAAGGGAAGGAACGAGCGCTGGGTTATATCTTGCTTTCAATTTGTATTTTCAAAAGTGATCATAAAGACCATTGTGGTGAGAGTTTCCATAGAGTTAGAACATGATTCTCAAATTGATGATAGGGGAAAACGTCATGTACATGCATGCAGTTCCCTTGATATGCATGCCGTCTGGACTCTAGGCACATTCTTTTTTGTTTACGGAATACGTAATATGGCGACAGATGCGTAAGGCAGCAGCAATGATCGCAGCTGTCAGGTTTCTAGACGCTGCTATTGGTAGCCAATGCTTGTCGTTTCCTTGTAGGAAGATTGCGGACAGTTCCCATAGCTGATGTCATACGCTGATGTCACACCCCATCGGACATTCGGACACGCATTCGGACACGCCCACACTCCATCCACATTTGCTCATTGGAATGCCGACCTCCGCGCGTTGGCTGGTCGTCGTTGAGGTTTTCATGCACGCGCAAAACGGTTGCTTTCATCTCGGACGTGTTTTCGTTTCCGTTGTTTGTGTTTTTTGGTTTGTTGGGTAATGGTCATGTGGTGTTTGTTCTTGATTGTTGCTGTTTTGCTGACTTTTATCATAGGCATTCACTCATGTTCATCAAGCTAGCATTGTAAAGAAAATCATGGACGAGAATAGAGGTGAGTGTGGTGCTATTTGCATCATGTACGTGTGCTGCTGTTAAATCCTACTTTGTTGGTAGTAGAGAACCGTGTGCATACTGGTAAAGAGGGTATGAGCAAACATGGAACAGTGTTTAGGATAATGGCTCATATGCATTTTTTGTAGGTCAAAGTGTCGAGCGTGGTCGTGAGCCGCTTTCGGGTCGAGCACCTTTTTCTGTTGTTAATGGCGAGGCCAATATAGGTGTGTTTTTGGCTGTATTTTGTTTTTTTGTCTTTTTGGTAGTTTATAGCTCATCAGCTGCAGGAGCCACGGAGTGCCCTCAAAAGAGTTCAAGTGCCTGTAGTCGGGCTAGCAGTCCCGCAAGAGGTACAATTCAGCCTATTTCATATTTGGTTATTCCATCGTACTGATGACATCACCAGCGGTCTCCCCACACCGCTCAAAACGCAAACTGGTCTTTATTCAAGGCTACAACAAGCGAGTGGTCCGACGTCGCTTTCGGACCACAAAGGAGCAACTGTCCATCCTCAATGAATTCTTTACCCACACCGAAATACCCACTAGGGACGAGAAAAGGGCCTTGGCGGAACGATTGGGCATGGCGGAGCGGCAGGTTCAGGTTTGGTTCCAGAATCGACGTGCGGCGAAAAAGACGAGTCCGAGGTCACTGGAGCGGAGCATGTCACCTGCCACGAGTCCTTCCTTGAAACCCACCAGTATGTCTGGTGTCTCTCCTAAAATGCTTGTACTGGATTCTCCACCGCGGAAACCTCCACGCGCTGTGAAGCCTGTCCCACCACCGGCACCGACCCATCGCACAGCATTGTCTCCCATCAATCTCGACAGTCCCCCACGACCCTCAGATCCCATCCTTGTCTCCAGCCCTACCCCCAAACCCTCGAAACCCTCCGCAGTAATCTTGCTTGACAGCCCACCCCGACCGCCCACATCCATCGTCCTTGACACACCGACCAAACCCACCACAGTCTCCGAGCTCTTTTCCCCCTCCGATCTAACCACCCCCGATATCAGCCATGAACTCACATCTGATGCGACTTCCCGTGAAAGCGATTGGACCTTTGTCGATAACACACACAAGTCCCTTCGTCCACGAAAACGCAAGGCCACGACAGTCGATCACACGCCACGTTCTAAACGCCGAAAAGACGACACCGTGATTAGTTTGTTGAGTTCACCCCTTGCGAGTCCAAAGGAACCAACATTTGAATTGGACCAACAAGACTGGACAGCTATTTTTGATAGTTTTGTTCGTGCTGAACCTTCCACTGACCTCCCCACTGACCTCCCCACTGAATCATACACATCACATACGGAACCGCCTACGGAATCAACGACAGAACTACCCACTGAATCCATAACGGAATCAACTACAGAACTATCTACGGAGCCACCTACGGAACCTCTTACGGAAGCACTAGACTGGTCCACCCTCCTCACATCCCCCTTCCCAACCGACCCACCAACAGATTTGGACCAACTCTTGACGGAATTGGATCAAACTCCCACGTCACCTACCTTGCTCCAACAAGCACTTGAAATGGAGATGGGATCTTTTGTTGGTGGGTCTTTTGATTTTTCGGATATTTTGGGTGAGTGTGATGGGTTCGGTGGTGAACCGGGTGAAGGGGCGGGTGATGGGGGGAAACGAGGTCTTGGTGCAAGTGGTGGGATGGAGGATTTGGAAGATTCTTTGCAGGGGCTTTTTGCTTTTGAGACTTTTTGAAATTTGTATTTTGTGCGTTTGTGGATTTGGGGGTTTTGTAAAAGCTTTCTTTTTTTTTTTTTTGTAAAGTGTATGTAATGTGCAGTTACTATCAAGGGGTTTTGGGTTTTTTGCTAAAAACGTTTTTTTGCTTGGCATTGTTTTATCGGTTCTATCCGTGTGCCGACTGTGTTATCTTCACAATGTATCGCATCGAGTAGCATTTCTGTAGACAAAAAAGAACGATTCGCATTTGTTTATTTTTAATACAATGTTGCTTTTTTGCTAAGATTTTCTCGTATCCCTGTAAACTGTTTCTCTTACAGTAAAAATTCCATCATTGCAGTTATATTATTTCTATTTCCCTTCCCACTTGTATAGCCATGCACATCATGCCACCATGACGTTTTTTTAGTGCCCAGCTCCACCTCCAACCATCAAACTCCCCAAACTCGTCGCCATGATCACGCATCCTGTGAATGCAAGAAGGACTGCACCGACCCTTGTTGCATTCCATGGTGTATTTTCCGTTAATTTGTAATAAAAGATTCCGGGGAGGATGTAGCAGATGGTTGTTGAACCCGTTGCGCCCACATAGGCCAAAACCTATCAAAATCAAATCAATACCCCGCAAAAAAGGACCAACAAACAGTGGAATACGTACCGTTGCAAGATTCTTTAACAGCACAGCCGCCCCAAAACTCCCTACCATAATCACCACCGTCATGCCTACCCATTTCGTCCATGATAGGTCCTCTGTTTCTGGCTTTCGGATGTGGGTTAGGATTTTTTCTAGAGAGGCGCGGCAGGGGTGGCATTGGAGGGGGTAGGATAGGAGGACGAGGAGGGCGATGGCGAGTTGGCCGCCGGTGATAAATGGGCTGGGTGGGTCTGTAATATGTCAAGAGTGAATAAAGACTAACCAAGTGGGAAAACATGAGTGGTAAAAACGTTTACATTGGCCAATGATATTGGATGCTACTTCGTTTCCAAATGTAAGGTATCCCAATATGCCAATCGTTTCGTACACGGAAAAGGCTGTCCCGACGGATGTCAAGATGACGCCTGTGATGCGTTGGGGACGATTATCGTCGAGTTCATTGTATACTGCGAAAATCTACAAAAATCGTAAATAACACTGCGACGTACACGTCATGTCCAACATGCCATACTCACATTCTGATGACACGTAAACGCAAACACAAAAATCGGCAAATACCCAAAAAAAGCTGTATCCACCTTAAACCACCTCACATCCCCCCAAGGTACATGTGGTGGCATGTCGTTTGTAGGCGCCAGGAAATAATACACGACAATGAGGAGGAGGTATACGACGGAGAGGAGGGCAAAGGCGGATGTGTATCGAAGGGAATCGAGACGGGAGAGGAAACAAAAGGGGGAGACGAGGAGGAGAGAAAGAGATATCCAAAAGAGTTTGGTGCGGAGTATAGAGTCTTGTGGTGTCCCTGGTGCAAAGCCTTCAACCACCTTTGGTAACTAGATAGGAATAAAAGAAGCAGCATGAATACAGACTGCAATGCACACACACACAAAAGAAACTCACCAAATCCCCACAAATAACCAAATACGAAACCGACACCCCAAAACACTTGACCGCAATCGCCACATCGAAAAACACTGCCGCATTCGGGTATGTCCGTTTTGCACATGCATTAAACGACGAACTCCTCCCCACTTGAGCTGCAACCCGTGTCAACAAGATTAAACCAAACGCCGATGCCGCCCCCGAGAGTCCAATAAGTATGATTCCAAGGCCGAGACCAACACCTGCAATAGCCGAAGGCTACCCCATTGAAGAACGTTCAGCAAAACGTAACATTTTCAGTTGAATAAAGGAATGTAAAATGATACACACCATAGCCAACATCCCAGACCCTAATATCGTATTACAAATATTCACACAAGATGATCCAAACGTTCCCGTCGGTCTCGCTTCGTCTAGGACATTATCCGATAGGTGATCCGAATCTGCTTCTTCATCATCTGGGAGGGCTGCGTATTGGGTTCGGGATGTGCGGGGTGTGGTCGTGGGACTGCCTTGCGGTGTTAGGAATTCTGAGGAGGACATACCGAATGGTGGCCATCAAGATGCTGACAAGAATGTAATGGCTGCGTCGCCTTTTACAGCGGTTTTGGGGGCTTTTTGATTACTCGATGAAACACGCGTTGGGTTATCGAGTCTTTTTTTTTTTTTTTTGTGGGTTCTCTTAAGTTTGTTGGGATCGCCAATGGTTCTTTCTTGTATTCGTCTGGCTTAACTCTTTTGTGTAGGATTGGATTGGATGGGCAAAAATCCTTTGTTAAAAAGGCCTTAAATGTTTTGTCTGATGGATAATGTCACTTGACCTTCGAAAGGCTGTTCTGGAAGGCAGTAAACACTTTCAAGGGACAAAGTAGCAAAAGTTCATTTTTGAATGTCCAAAAGCATGCATTGCAAAAGAATCTGATTATGGGCATATGAACTCTCATCCTGTCAAATAGCAACAAAGTTTATTATTCTGATGCACTGGGTACCGGTGGATCCGACATGGTAATGGACTCGGTTAGCAAGCGTTGCATTTGCTTGTTCACATCAATAGCATGTACTGGAAAATGCCCTAGAGTTAGATTGCAAGGCCTTATCGTTTACTGCCATACGGCCCAATTAGCATCCTGTCGAATAGCCACCCAATTCTTTATTCTGCTGCACCGGGAATAGGTGGATCCGAGATGAAAAAGGACCTTGTAGTCCAATTTGTTTCCTGAGACCTCTTTTGTTCCATACACCACGATCACCTGCTCGTAGTGGATGTCGTGGACGTACGAAAGGGTCCTTGTCTTCTTCATGCTCTGGTCCCTGCCCCATTCCTCCTCTGCGAAGAGTGGGAAAGGGTTACGCTGCCCCCCACCAGAAATCTAACGCCCTGTTCCATAAAACGGAGCATTCGGAGACTGCGCGAAAAGTGCGTTGGCGGAGTGGGCTGGAGTAAAATCCATAGGTCCCCCCGCATAAGCAAAACTGAACAAAAATCCACATTGAAACGTCGTCCCAGCGGAACACTTGTATGAGGCGCAGTGCCAATGACATAATCGCCTGACGTGGCGCAATATTGAATGTTCACCTGAAAACCGTCAGGAAATACGCGGTGATAACATCAAATTCCTAAGAACTTGGCAATTCACGTGAGAGTCTATAAAATGTTCAATGTATAGCCCTTCCAAAGGTCCGTTATAATCCCTTTTGTAAAGAGGCCGCTGCCCTTCGTTACAAAACGACGGGAAGAAAAACACAAAACATCCCCCCAGCATTGGGTTCATCAACTTTTGTCAAATGTCGTTCTATCCACCGCACTGCAAAAACGTTTTGATTAACATTCGCAAAAGTCGAGAGGTTGAATTGCGCGACAGGGAAAGAGTCGGTCGTTCCCGAATATAGAAGCGACCAGCCCTTCCGGTGACGGCATCGTATTTTTGTTGCTCCTTCTTCCGAGCTTGCTTGTGCAATTCTGTTCTGGAGAGAATTTCATTGTATAGCTATCAAAAACTCCGATCCCAGAAGCCTCTTCTTTTTCGTTGGTCGGTGATTTTTCAAAGTCCTCTTTTTCCAACATTCCTTCTCGGCGAAATCGGTTCTTTGGCCTGCGCTGTGCTGGGGAGCTAAACGGTCCTGGCAGTCAACGTTGTAATATAGTGTGTGAAAGTATAAATCAATCAAGAAGCAAACGTAGTACACAGTAAGCACATATACCTTTGATATTCTTTTTGTAAATTAGCACGGGAGTGAACAAGTTCAAGGTGAGCAGTCAAAGTTTTGTGGAGATTTGGCGTGAAAGACATTTGAGCTGACATTATATTCCAGTCTTATAACACAAGAAACAAAGATGGCTACATTCGCAACTGAAATTTGGACGCCTGGTTTGGTAGAAAAGCCCACGCACAGGCATCCCAGCGTGGCCTCCAGACAATCATCTGTGGCGTCTCACAAGGCACCATCGAGAAATCCAAGCGGTGCGGCTGGTAGACCTCCGCCAGCCCCAGTGAGCAGTAGTAATGGCTCAGTCTCGGGAGCATCGACCGTGTCCGGTGTGGCTGACGATAAGGGGTGAGTACTCACAGTGTTGACATTGTTATTCTTCGTGGATCTGACATGTATGACGTACAGGCGACCTCCTTCACCTAGTAGCATCACCTTTCCAGTCCCGCCTCGTCGTAATATTCTATACCGCATCTTCCATCCGGGGGAATCCGACGGAGAGCCTGTCTTTGGTCGTTCGCGCCGGTCCTATGGCAGTGGCAGTGAGGCAGAGTCCGAAGGTGAACACTCGGATGAGTCTGATACGGAAGGATTCTTTGGACGCCCACGTCGTCGACAGAACAGTCTCACGGAAGCAATGCGCAAAGTGGAACTTAATGATTTGACCCGTCGCAGTGTCTCGACCAAGGAAAAGCCCAAACACCGCGGTCCTTCCATGTTCAAGGGAGCGTCGGATACTGAGGGTAGTGGCTCCGAGACAGAGCCTGAACCGGCTCAACCCAAGCGTTCGACATCAAAGTCCAACATCTTTTACGACCTGCTTCACGGTGGTAGGAAGCCCAAGAGTCAATCTGCGCCTACGAGCCCTGGCATCAATCCCGTCGCTGCCCCGCTCGAGTACAGCTCTGACGACAGTAGCAAGAGCAGTGACTCGGAAGTGGAAACCAAAGTTGAACATTCTCACAATCTGTTCAAGGATCTCATTATGCATGCGCGACAAAAGAAGCATGCTGTCGCTGGGAAAGCCGCCGAAAGTCATGCTCGTACCGCAGGTCCTCCTAGCCCCGGTGCGGATGACAAGCCGGCCATGATGAGGTCCTTGTCTGAGAACTCGCTCACCAAATACGGACGCAAGGAAGAGATTCTTGGTAGAGGTGCGAATGCGGTCGTTCGCTTGTGTTGTCCTGCCGACAATAAGGAAAAGAAGCTCGCCATCAAAGAGTTTCGTAAGCGCCGCAAGAATGAGACGCAGGTCTGTTTACCATCCCGCCTTTGCATTCGTGACGTCTTCTGATCAAGGTGTGCTGTGTGCTTGGCAGAAAGAGTATGTGAAAAAGCTCGTTGCCGAATTCTGTATCAGTTCTACACTCCATCATGAGAACGTTGTGACTACTGTGGACTTGATTCAAGACGAGGTAGAGTGTTGGGCCTACTGCACCTTACCTCCCCCTTTGCATACTGTTGCCCTCGTCTCTGCACAATACTCGTCCTTTTCGTGTATTTTGCTCACGTGTTACTCCACTCTCGGCGCTTCCCGTTTCTCTAGAAACGGCATTGGTGTGTCGTGATGGAGTACTGTGCAGGGGGCGACTTGTTTGGACGGATTCACTGTGGGTCTCTGAAGGACGTTATAGAGGTTAATTGGTACGTGCCTTTTGATTGATTACGTCGTACCTATAGTTGAGAGTAACATTCTTGCTTGGATAGTTACTTCAAACAGCTCGTGCAAGGTGTCGCGTACTTGCACTCTATGGGTGTCGCCCATCGTGATCTGAAACCTGGTATGTTTGTTATGATGCAGCATTTCTTGACCCAGAGCAGTGTCTCACTGGCCACTTTTAGAAAATCTCCTTTTGGATAAGTCTGGACGGATCCTCAAGATTACTGATTTCGGCGTCTCGGAAGTCTTCCGTACACCTTTCTGTAGTCTCACCCGGAAAGCTAAAGGGTTGTGTGGGTCCGGACCGTACATTGCTCCCGAGGTATGTTGGCCACACCTACTTTTGGTCTGAGCAATCTCTTATGCATGTAATCTTGACAGGAATTTGAAACAAGCGAATATGATTCAGAGCTTGTGGATGTCTGGTCCATTGGTATCATCTAGTATGTATCCATTATGCATTGCCATTGTCCACAACCGGCCGATACTCACCGCTCCCTGGAATAGCTATGTTATGATCTATAACTCTATACCCTGGAAAGCCGCTGTACCGAGCGACCCCCGCTACAAGCACTTTCTCGAGAACAAGGGGAAATTCTGGCCACTAGATCGCTTACCCCCGGGACCACGTCGATTGATGGTACGTCCCCTCTTTTTATCGATGTAGTGTTGAGACAAATTTGACTCATTTAATCGGACAGTACCGCATTCTGGAGCCTAACCCCGCTAAACGTGTCACCATCAAGGAACTCTTGGAGGACGAATGGTTCAAGAGTATCCCCGTCTGTCATGAGGAATCCCCGAATGAGGGTGTTGGTCATAAACATGTTTGTACGGCGAGTGCGTTGAAGCGTTGATGGTGGATGGTGGAACTTTGACGATGAGTCTTTTGAAAAAAGCGTTGAAGATTTTTGGGATACTGGATCTTTTGGTATATTGTCTAGTGTGGTATAATACAACTTTTATTTTGTTTTGTTTTATGTGGTTTTGTGAATGTTCCTTGTGGAACTGGAGTACGGGGTTTTTGATACAGTGTGGACCATCCAATTCTATCCCGTGTGTAGTTTTTTGGGATGGTGTTCTGGGTCTACACAGCCATCTGCTTACTGCAATGGTTTGCCCGCCAATCAAAACATGGGCGGATGAGACCTTTCACGAATGCACACTCGATAATGCACATGCAAAAATGCTATACTTTATACAGCACGTATTTGCAGGGTTGACTGACATTGCCGCATGCAGGGTACTCTGACCAAGATTGTGAACAACAACACCTATCCATCGTGTCAACACGGTTCAGATCTGGGATGAGGATGTTGAGGATGTTGTATGGTAACCGTGATGGAGTAGTTTCAGTATATCACTTTGCATACAAAGTATGAACTAGAGGGTTTTTTGCGCCATGTGGTGAGCAATGTGGAAAGGGTACCTTTACGTTATAGACCTAACGCATTTGTTCATTGGTATTTCCAATGGCTGATGCCGCAAGAGTATGGCCATACGTTGACTGATTCGATTTTCCTTTTTACCGTTGTGATTGACAATCGTGTTCCCACATCCTGCAAACAAACCCACAACACAAAACTCAAATAAAAAAAAATCAAAACTTTTTGGAACTTTCCTACCAATTTTATATAAAAAAAAAAACAAATGCTAGCTACACTCAATATGGGCCCCACAAATGCAAACCAAATCAAACAAAAGAAGGTACCGCAAAACATGTCTGCCCCCAACACGATATCAAAAAAAAAAAAATGCCAAGTGAACAAAAAATAAAGCGACGGGATATGATGGATAAAACACAAAACCATAAATGACACCCAAAAACACACACACACACAAAAAAAAATGATTGGGAAATAGCAAAAAAAAAAAAAAATAAAGGACCAGGTACGAGTGATTACACTAGTAGGAGCTGGTTAAAAGCGTTCAAACCACAACAATTCCTTTGCGAATCATTGTAATTTTGGCACCATTTCCTGATCTACAGGTCAACGGCACGGGGTTCTGTTACCGCAGGAGTTGCCTCGGAACCTTTTGGCTCATTAATGTTGGCAGTGGCATCGTCAGACGAGGCGGGGTCTTGTACGGAGTTGTCGTGGGGAATATCTGCATTTTGGGTGGGCAGATCGTTCAGGACGGGATCCGTTGCCTTGGTGTCAGCAATAGGTTCAACCACGGGTTTGGTAACATGCTGGGTAACAGGTTCGGCAGCAGGCTCCGTAGCATGCTCGGTAGCAGGCTCAGCAACTGGTTGAGCAACAGGCTCAGCGACTGGTTCAGCAACTGGTTCAACAACTGGTTCAACAACTGGGTCGGCGACAGGTTCGGCGACAGTTGCGGCTGCAGGTTCAGCAACAGGCAGAGCGACAGGCTCGGCGACAGGCTCGGCGACAAGTTCGGCGACAGCCTCAGCGACCAGTTCAGCAAATGGTTCCGCAACGGGTTCAACAGCAGCTGCGGCGATATTTTCGATAACGGGTAGTCCTTCGGCTTCTTTCGGTGCCGAGGCCACTTGCACGTCAAGGTGGGCAGGTTCCTCTTTGACGGTTAAACCGGTTTCGCTGGAAGGTTCGGTAAGAGTATCTACCGAGCCAGAAACTCCATTTTCCGTTTCTTTAGTCACACCCTCGGTAATAACTTTGGGGTGCTCGACGGGTTCTTCCCCCTTTGTTCCAGTTTCAACAGGTTTCATCTCTTCTTCGTCTTCGTCGTCCTCATCGTCTGAGGAAGAGGATTCATCTTCATGGTCCTCATCCTTTACGTTCTTTTTCTCATCCTCATCCTCCTCTTCGTCGACATCTTCCTCCTTTCCGGCATGTCCAGTTTTGTCATCCGTTTTGTCAGCGTCCCGTTTGGCAGCAGGAGCGTACACAGCAGCTACTTTCCTCTGAATAGACGCGAGAACGGTTTCATGGCATTTGACCATGGCCTTGGCGGCGCCGTCTCCGCGGGCAAACTCTACAACAGCAGTCACGGTTTCATCGGTCTCGGTGTTAGCGGGGAGAATTTCGAGACGCTGCATGTCACCACATCCGGTGAAAAATTCCTTTAGCTCTTGTTGCGTCACAGTTTTAGGAAGATCGGTAACGTGGATCCGTCGCTGACGAGGGAAGGCAGCACCGAGGGTCTTGGCGGCCACAGCTTTGGCGGCATCCTCAGGATTCTCAAACACCACCAGGGCATAGGTAGATGCAACAGTAGCTTGATGATCGGGCTTTTTCAAGATCAAATGGGATTTGACGGGACCGTGTTCAGCAAATTTGGCCATAAAGTCTTCCGCAGACATATCCGCGGGAACGTCACGCACATGAACGGCATTGCGTGCGGCCCGTTCACGTCGCTGTTTCTGCTTTCGTTCACTGTGCTGATCAAGCTTTTGAAGCGCTTCGCCCTTCTTCCATGGTTTGTCAACCGGCTGGCGCCGTTCTTTCTTTTCAATGACGCGTGCGTAGTCGACTTTGAGGGGCTCAGACATTCCAAAGAGTTTCTGGTTCTTGATGGCTTCAAATGCACTTTTGGCAATCTCTTCAGTTTGGAAGGAGACAAAGGCATAGGCACGCTTTTCACGCGGTCGGTTCACGACGTGAAGACGCTTAATCTCTCCGTAAGCGGAGAAGACTTTGTCGAGCTCCGCCTGCAATTATATGATATGGTAAGGAAATGCACGAGACTTGTAAAGCGAGGATAACAAATCAATGCTCAGTACCTTGTCTGTGCTGAGCGGCATGTTACCAAGATGCAGCGTGCGAAGGTCTAATTTGGCAGGCACATCGGCAGCGGCGGGTCCTTCCGCACCAGGCTCAGTGACATTTTCACCAGCAGGAGAAGCGTCATCCTTTGCCTTCGCGGATGTCGAATCAGGCTTGGTACCAGAATCATTGCTCAACACACTACGATCTGCCTTTTCAAAATGCAACCGAAGCTCCAGTGGTTGCATCATTTCAAAAAAGTGCTTCTCCTTGAGCGCTTCTACTGCTTTCTGAGCAGAGTTTGGTGTTTCGTAGTCAACGTACGCGTATGCCCTCTGGTGACGTTTAGGTCGTCCAACAATACCAACTGTAATGATGGAGCAATAAGTATCGAGGGGCCATAATTAAAACATGAAAGAGTTTGATGCAAACCATTTACAATAGCACCAAATTCGGCAAACACTTCAATGATCTCCCTAACGCGGACCCATTTGGGGAATCCGTAAATGTAAACACCAGTGGCCTTGGAATTGTCCTTCTCCGTACGAGATGTATCCCTGAGGTGACGGGTGGACTTTTTCCTCCTCTGTGTTGGCTAATCCAACATGTTCCAACATGAGCAAATGAAAAAAGGAAGGAAACGGCTCAGTCTCTGCTACTAACCACTGCATTCTGTTCCTGGATCTCCTCGGGAGATTTCGGAACGCCAGTACCACCAAGAGACTTGTTCACGGCTTCCACCTGTCGACTAAAGAGCCGGCTGGAGGCTTTAGCTAATCCGCGCCGGGCTTCGTCCGCAACTTTCGGATCCTCAGCTTTAATCTCTGAGGTTTCGGCAGGGTTACCTTTCGAACCTATTGAATGTTTGATTCTTTGTCATAATGCAATATTCAGAACCTCCGCTGACTGACCTTTAAGATTAGCATTACTCTTCTTGTCCGAACGGAAGCCGCGGTTTTCCTTGTTACCTCTGTGATCGTGCTGATCACGAGAGTCATTGTGGAAGCCGCGTGGCCCATTATGACGGCGATCGCCAGATGGCTCGTCCACGTACAGATTGGGACGTTCCGCCAATGCAAAAGCAGATTTTGCCTTCCGCAGATCACGTCGACCACTTGCAGCATCATTAGTACGATGAGTCGAATTGCCCTGACCGCCCTGTCGCGATGCGGATGGACGTCGAGCGCCTTTCCCGCGATGACCATCGTCGTCAGGCCTATTGAAATGTACAGCTCGATCCGTTCCAGGAGCAGAAGGTGCTGCTGTGGGGGCAGGGACTGACGAGAAATTATTGTGCTGGGAACGTTGCCTCTGGTGCGATCCAGCGGGTCTCCTGCCGTCCCATCCGGCAGTAGCTGGCTGGGGGGCTTCGACAGGCTTTACTGGGGGAAGAGGATCCCAACCCGCCGGACTCCACCCAGATGAACCGGGCTGCGGCGGCGGTGCGGTAGGAGGGGGAGCTCCCCAACGTTGAGCAGGAGGCTGCTGAGCGACTGGCTGAGGGACCGGCTGAGGGACTGTTGCCCAGGAGCTAATGACGGCGGTGGTGCCGACGGTTTGTGCACCTGCCCAACCACTTGTATTCTCGGGGCGACTACTCCAACCAGGCACAGCGTCCCAGTCATCTTTCCTGGACTGATAGACGTTTCCCCAGGAATTTGCCCGGTTTCGTCCCCGATATGAGTTGTCCAGTTGCGGGGCGGAGGCATAGGCTCCGCTGTTCCATCCATCGTCTCTACGGGGAGGCTGCGACCAGCTAGTAGTGGCAGAGGCAGACGACCAGCCACCGCTGCTGTGGTTCTGCGGCGGGGTATTGTTCCAGTTGGAGCCTGGAGAAGAAGGGGGAGTGGGACCCCATTGGTTCGTCGTTGGAGGTCGTGTGGATTTGCCCCAGGAGCTTCTAGCGTCCATGTTGATCCAATGCAGATATTCAAATACTCAAAACAAAAAAAAAAAAAAAAAATGACTAGATGGAGAAAAGAGTCTTTTAGCGTATCTCTCCGGGAGCGTGGCTTTTCACACCAGGTCCCCCCCCCCAAGCTGTAAACTTTTGAGATCACCAAGATGCTCACTGAGCAAAAGCACACTAGGCTACAGGTACTGTCATACACGTGATAAGAGACTCACCAGAAAACTAGACAAGACTACTTTTGACGAAAACCTCCAAAATCCAGATGGGACAAGAGCAAGTCCCAATCGTCAAAGCCGAAAACCAAAGGTGGGAACGGGACTAAAAAACGCGAGCAGAGTAAAGAAAGCGAGGCGTTTTCGTTGTCGAGTTTAGTGCTCGCAATCAGTTGCCGTAGAGATTCCCAATGGGATGGGGAGAGTCCTGGCCAGCCTGATGGCAAGATGAGGTAAAAAAAAGGCCAACAAGGTCCTTTTGCTACAGCAACAACTCTGACAACAGTCCAAACGTCCAACACACACACACACAATGCAGTCTGTGTATTTAGAGGTCCTTTATGGATTTTATAAAAAGAAGAAGGTTCTGGAGGTCAAAAACCTGTGTTCTTGGGGGGGAATGGAAGAGGAGGAGGAGTGAAACCAAACTCTTTCCCACTGGAGAGAGCAAGGTCGCTGAAAAAGAGGCTGCTCTTTAAAGCATATCCATTTTATATACTTTTTCTTCTTCTGCCCCCATTTGTGGACACAATGAAAATCCAAACGGCTGAAAAAGAGTGTGAAAATGGCAAGTGTGAAATATGGCAAATGGGATAGCGCGCGCTAAATTCTTTATGCTTTCTAAAAGGGCAACTTGACCGATTGCCACAAACAAGAATTGCTTTTTATTTTATTTTGCTTTCATACGCCGTCAACAGTTGAAAGTAACTTTCTCAACAACTCCCCC
Organism: Spizellomyces punctatus DAOM BR117; assembly: GCF_000182565.1. Classification (NCBI taxonomy): domain Eukaryota; kingdom Fungi; phylum Chytridiomycota; class Chytridiomycetes; order Spizellomycetales; family Spizellomycetaceae; genus Spizellomyces; species Spizellomyces punctatus. The sequence goes on from NW_015971543.1 coordinate 602,364, forward strand.
AGCGGACGTGCCCATTTCATCAACAGCTTTTTACCAAGGTGTAATGCAACCTACTTGTTAAGCTGACCTTTTTGACCGCATCCCCTAAATGGACTTTTTGTCCTAACAAAAGAGTCACTTTGCTAAATGTTGTGAATTTACAATTAGAGAGTGGAAATGTTCAACTGGATGCACACGTAATTTCTCCTGGACATGTCTTTACAGCATCCTCTGCTTCATCGCACACCAAGTACAGAAGGTTGTAAGTTTGAACAAATGTCACTCGGCAGTGGCTGTGGCCGTTTGTTTTGTAAGCTTCCCCCTTCTCCTTCCAATGCCATGGAGGATTATTAAGTGACAGCGTCATAAAGGGGGGAGAATGCGTTGGATGTGTGCTTCCTTGTCATCTCTCTCCTTTCAAAAGACTCTTTTAATCGCGTGATCTGTCAAAACACATGATCCCCACATGACTGGATATGATCGGATGCCGTCGCAGTTAGCTGTACGATGCAAATAACACCAACACTCGCTACAGCTCAATGTTCTCGTCCTCCTCTATGAACGATCGCAACTCGTGCTCGTTGCAAAAAGAGACTGGGGGAGGAACGGGCGGTGCCAGGGTAAAAAAACATCATCCATTCTGGACACGGAAGCCAAACGCGCGCCAACTGGGCACACTAATTGCAGGGGTTGGATTGAAAGGGGTAGAAGATTCATTCAACACCTTTGTACGGCTGGGGGGGATAATTGAAGGGGGGGAGTCGTTTTTCCTTTTTTTTATTTTTATTATTGGCCCTGGTGGCCCTCATTTACGAATGCTGTCCTGCGGGTTATAAAAGGACGACCAGTTCGCTCTTTCCCCCCCAACCTCCAACACACATCTCGTTGACATCCAAGATCCTTGATCACAAAACTTGAACCTGGTTGCCTGGATCTATTATTTTGGCGAGCTCCTGTTTCTGGCTTTTAGCTCTGGTTGGCTCCCCCATATAATAGGTTCAACGCAACCACGTTTGTGTTGTGAATCGTTGTACACAGTTCCTTGTAACATGTCTGCATACATGTCATGTCCAAGAGTATGCTGTGAGCCAGTCAATTATATTCCAAAACTATGTCTTTACATTGTCGCTGCTCTTTCCATTTCGCACAGGACCTGACTCATTGCTCCCATTATTTGGGCTCATCCGCAGTACAGCTGTCTTGTCCACAAATTGAAAATTTCTGTATGCAAGTATAGCATCATCTCCTTACAGCTTCCAAATCCAAGCAGCAGAATCCAAATCCCTAGATACTCCTATCTATATGTACATGTGCCAAAATATTCAAAACCCAACAGTTCGCATAATTCCATTCTAATCCTTTTTTACTGTGACAGAGCGGCTCGTTCTCCGAGTGGGCTCAACAGACTTGCCCCTCGTCGCTCGGGACAAACTTGAACTTGCACCTCTAGTCCGGCTGGCTGTTACCTTGGCGTCCCGTACTGGAGTCGTTCTCCGTTGAGTTACACTAGATTGCTGCTCACTCTCTGCGCCAGATTCTGCTGTTTCTACATCTGCATCATCACCACTCGGATCTTCCTTTCCTTGCTTCATTTTAGAAACTTTCTCCATGGCAGATGGTGACAATCTGGTTGTAGAAACTGATCGCTGAATGCCCCGTCCAAGTCTACCCGATTCCGTCTCGCGATTGATTACTGATCTACTTCGCTGCAATTTGGAGGTCACGCTTCGCGGGAGTGGAGGTCGAGCATCCACCTTTGGGGCAGTGTCCAGATCCGTCTTTTCACTTACAGTTGTTGTGGTGGTGCTTGACGCTTCGGACGCTTCGGCTGCAGCGACACTGTTAGAGGAAACGTCTTCTCGCACGTCCACCGCCGAATCCCGGTGCACCAGTGGGGAAGGTGTCGTACCTAACTTGGCTTCATCGACACTCGGGTACAGTCTTTCTTCAAGCTCATCGCCTTCATCCTGCCTCTCGGTCACGACTTCTGCCGCCACTGCCGCTGTCTCTGCGGCATCGGTCTTTGGCTGGTTAAAGTTGGCGGTCTCGCTTGCATTTACATCATTCTCTTGAGAAGGATGTGCGTCATCCTCCTCGATAATGATAGGTTCCGAGATTGAGGGTCCTTGCAACTGCTACAATCAATAAAAGTGTAAGCCGCGGATGATCCCTGCAGCTGGACGGGAGGTTAACATTACCGGAAGTCGAGCCGTAACACGGCGAACAATGGTCACAACACGAGTGTGCACAATGGTCACCGATTCTGTAATGCGTCGTTCGTACTAAATCAAAGCGTTAACCAGCATGAACTCGCCATGTTCCAAGCAGGCAGGTTACATACATGCTCAATATGCTTTCGCTTGTGGGACAGAACAGGATGGATGACCTTTTTGAATACGGGCATCGTCGTTTTTGTTCGCCCATAGCATAAGGCAAGCAGGAAGAGCAACTTCACATTGTAGTAGAATGGAATCCTAAAAAGGTTCCGAGTGAGCGGGACCCTCGGCCGAGGTGGACAAGAGATCACTTACCAGAAAATGGTCCAATCTAATATGGGTTCAATAACCTGTAAGGTTAAAAAAGAGAACCATTAAGCAACCAAAGTTTCGACGATGTTGCACTGGAAAAGGGTCGTCACAACACACCTCGAAAACCGTAAGCGTTATCCAGAATGAGGCCCAACGCTGCCGTTTCCCAACGTTTGGACGACCTTCCACTGTCTTAAAGGTTGAATACCCGCCCAATGCATAACAGGCTATTTTCGCCAACGAAACAAACATTGCAATCGAGCGGCTCAAAAACAAAACTTGGACATTTGAAGAGCAACTGCTGCTGCTCGAAACCGGTGGCAAACGGTTCACCTTTGGGCTCGGGCATACCCAAGATGGTCATTGACCCAAAAGCGGTGATATTACGCACGTGACCAAGTGGCCCTTCGGACACTGCGCACTTTGGCACTTGAGCTTTTTCGAGCATCCAGATTGTGGTGATGACCAATTTGGGATATTGTTGAAACCTACCAATTAGCAGCCAGATGGGAACACCACACGGCAAGTCTACCTATGAAGGCCCGCGGTCTCCAAAAAGCCCCACTCCTTTCCGTCCGATTAGCGGGCAGCTCATCAAGGCTGAGCCACGGTCAATGTTCTCGTCCTTCTCAGGGCTGATAGCTGGTGTTAAGCATACTGCATATCGAGGGGTACGCGGAAGAAACGTTGACATTGCACTTTGTGTGCATTGCGATGTATTTACCAATGTTTTTTAATTAGGTCAACAGTATCCTCGACACTGTCCTTCGCACAAAGGCTACTCGAAAACGCGCCCCTGGAGCCATCAACAAACCACAGTCAACACGAAACCTTCTTCGAAGCGTGCCGAGAGATGGTATTACCAAAAAGCGCCCAGAGGTGAATGGAGCAGCAAGCAGGAGACGGGCGGAGCTGGCTTTGGAGTACTTGACGCACGAGACAGGGCAAAAGAGTGAGGACACGGATAGTTCCATTGACACGGATGAGGACTTGGGCAACGGTGGAGAGCCGAGAGGGTTACTGTTTACGACTCCACCAAAGAAGGTAAAGAGACGGTCAAGTTTAGACTTGTCAGAGTCTGAAAAGGAAAATAAACGTGGGAGAAAGCTCGAGAATGATGTTTCACCGCGAAGTAAGTTTGATTCGCCGTCCGTGATTTCATCGGTACGATTGGTTCTAACTTTTGATTTGTAGATTGTGAAAGCGACCGTATTGCGGCCTTGGAACGAAAAATCGAAGTGCTAGAACGAGTGCTTGCCGCCCAGGCACCAGTGTCAGCCCTACCTGCACCACCTCCTCCTCCACCACCACCACCCCCTCCCCTACCCACGCCAAATTCCTCAAACCTGCAGATTCCATCGTCAACCTCTAAAAAATCAACTGCCGTACGTATTGCCCTTCATAGTGGTAATATCCAACACCGCACTTACGCATGCATTCACTTTAGCCCTCTCCCGCTCGAGATCCCCGCTTCATCAACATGAACCACCACGTGATGAGGAAAATATGTGAAGAGATTAAGGAAGTAAAATTACGAAGAACAAATGTCATGAGGTATAGTTGCGATCATAGTTCTTCAGCGCCCACATGATTTCTGAATCTCTTTGGCAGATCACCGGGTGGGACAATAATGAGAACCCGAGATCCAGATCGTGAGCCTGACGAGCAAGACCATGAGGCTGTCCTAGGTGAGCATGTTGTGTGATATCGAGCTTTACAATACCGCTTTTTTTCCATCTAAAAAATGTCTTTGAACTATCTGTAGCACATGCATTACGGAAAAAGTTTAAGAGTTTGAATTCAGAGTCTACAGACTCTAGTCCTGAAGTGACAGAACGGGACTGGGGTTGACGAAACAATTGCTAAAAGAATTTTTTGGCCGAAAGGTGAATGTACGTTTTTTTTGGTATTACAGCTAGGTTAAGGAGAATGGAGTACCTGGAAAGTTTACGGTTAATCTTATATTTATTTCGCCCAATTTAACCTGTACGTGGAGCTGGATCTCAACAGGAGAATGTCGTACCACATTCTGACCATATTTCAACGTGGCCCAAATCCCGAGATGCATTTTTTAGTGGAATTGAAACAAATCATGTATGGTTATCAAATATTGAAAAAAGCAAAACAGATTTCCAAGAAGCAGATAATGTCAACCGAGGCAAAAACAAGCAATGCCACACCTACACAATACCACCCAGATATACGCAAACGGCTGTCCCATCCACACTATCCTGCTCAACCACTGCAGCACAAGCAATGTATCTCTCCTCTCATCAACTATAATCACTCGTCCAACCGAATCTCATCCACCAAGACCTCCCTTTTTATTCTCTCCTCCCGTAGTCGACTGGGGCTAACCGCGTACGACACAAACGAACTCGCATGGTTTGAACTTTTAATCAAAACCTCTTCATTCCATATAAATCCTTTCTCAGAGCCGAATTGAGCGAGGTATGTAATGTTATCTGTCAAGTCAATGTGGTAGAGCGATGGCTGTGTTGTTATAGAGGAGGCGGAGGACGAGGTTGAGGAGGATGAACTGTAGTTTCGGCCATTGGTTGAGTATCCTTGTGAACGGATTGGAATGGGGTTTGAGCGAGAGTGAGGGGTGGACATGATGATATAGGCGGTCCTTTACGAAGGGACGCTTTTGAACGCCTTTTTTTTTGGCAAACGGTGTGCTCGTTCGGCTTAGGCTCTTGCTGTTCAAAAAGGGCACTACAAAGCCGGGGTGTGCGCACGAAATAACAGACTCTAAAAAAGAATCCCGTATGTAAGGCAAACTGGTTTCAAAGCAAAAACAAGACAAGACAAAAAAAATAGGCTTTCAACAGCAAACGAGCCCGGGGGGCAAGTCGCCCCCCCAAATGAACGGGATGACACATGATCGCCCTCATTTGCCGACGCTTACGCAATGACGACACCATCCGTCGATAAAATCGCATCAGTGATAGGATAATTATGGCATCTTTCACGCTCCTTCAACGGTTCCCAATATGGAGGGCCCTTTCATCTCCGATAGCAACTGATCCCTAATTACTTGCGATACATGTACCCACCTTTTTGTATTTGACCCACTTTTGTATTTGACCCACTTTTGTATTTCAAAGCACTGCGACGAAAGCGGCTTGAAGAGATGGACTCGTCTGTTCTTTGACCGTTTTCGAATTGAGAATGTGTTTGAAAATAAAAAAAGTAAAGTGGGAGCTGCTGGGTGCAAGTTCTTTTTTATATACGGAACCCCCCTCAACCTGCCAAGCCCGCGGTCTAAAAATGCGCCTTCCGTGAGTCACATGAAAACGTCAGTGTGATCTACAAGGTCAAGAGTTGTTCAATCAATAAACAAATGGAGGTTGCCCAAAACATACGAATCTTCATCGTGGCCAAACAACATCTCTATAAACGCTCTAACAAAAATCTCGATACTGATTTAATATATTGCTTTTGAAGGGCCATAAAATACTTTTTGAATTATCCCATCAAAAACCCGCTTGCAACAATCTTGAAAAAATCCCATGACTGAATCATTTCAAAAAGTCCTTTTGCATCAGGTGAGGCGCATCATCAGATGGAATCGAGCAGTCCGATTTATCCCTGTGGGCTGTAAACTACATTAGCAATTTGGATTGTAACAGTGCAGCGAGTGAGCCCATCTACATGATACAATAATGCACTGAGACAAAAGGGTTAATGGATCATGACAAACACCTTCAACCACTCCAGGATGGTGTGTGAGCTAGTGTAGCAGACGGCTTTCTCCAGCAACTACAAATGTTTATATTCAAATAGATATTGCTGCTGAGCATTCAACAATATTGTTCTCATAATGGGTTTGACGCTTAAAGCGGACCGTCATGGACAGCTTTGACAAGACGGTGTGAAGCCGATAGATTCATCCCATCCTCCATTGAGAACATCTTGTGCGCTTAGTCGCGCGGTGTCGAGTCACGTGAGATTCGATATAGCTGACAGGTCGGATAGAACTTGGGGCGCTAGATGTTATTGCTCTTTTTTTTTTTTTTTTGATACCAAACAGCCTACTATTGCACCTACGTAGAAGAACATGGTATTCCAAACGGGATAGACGACGGTTGTGTAAACCTCGATCGCGTGCAAATGATACATTCAAAAGTTGCAGGGGTTTTTGGTATAATGGCCAAAAGCCCTCCCCTCCACATTTTGGACCCGTTTTTTTTTTTTTGTGAACCAAGTCCCGCGTTCAAAAGCGTCATTAGACTCATAGGCACATGCAATATTCTGATATTAACCTCCATTACTTTTTTTCCTGCTTTCTTTCCTGTTGCTTTCCAGTTGGTTTCCAGTTGGTATCCAGTTGGTATCCGATAACTACTGATATTTCACTCCATTACAATTTACGAAAATGGCCACTGCCATCAAGAAATTCTTTAAAAAGAAAGGGTCCCGTTCTGGTCATGAATCCGACGACCAGCCAAAAACTCCAACTTCTTCACGAGTATCCGGGGAGACTTTTGAGTCTGCGGCGGAGAATCAACCTGCTATCACTCAAATTGCAACGAGTTCCCCTGATGAAACCCAGCCTGCCGGTTCTCAACCTGCTGTCAGTACAGTCGTTGCTCAGGTCACTGCTCTATCGTCTACTACCATACCGGCGAGTACTCCTATTGGTACTCAGTCTACCGCTGGTCCGTCTGTTGCTACTCAGTCTACCTCTACTCATCCTGGCGTGGAGAAAGCCAGTGCTACAAAAGAAGCACAACAACCTGAACGGAAACGCAAAGTTCCTGCTCCGGGGGAAAGTAGTATGCCCATGTCGCACCCGCCCAGCCCGACACCAGCCGGGGATGATGCACATGCTGGTGAGTGTGTTCGAAGAAATTGAATAAATAAATAAGCCGCGCTGATTTGTCTCTGGATTTTAGCGTTAAAGAGAAAAGTTCAGAATGTGGAGGTCCTTAAAGAAGGAATATATGAAGTTCGTCTTGATGAAAGGTACAGCGTCATGCGTACATTGACATGCACTGGCACTTCATGGCCCAACCTCTCAAATCTCCACCATAGATTGCCAGAAAAGGATCAAGAAATAGGACTCCTCCGTAACCAACTCTGGCAAACCCGCGAACAACGCGACAAACTCGACAAGGAATTATCAGAAGCGAATCACGAGCTAGCCAAACGTACCACTGAGATGCAAGCTTTAGAAAAAAAGCATAAATCCGAACTTGACCATGCCGTTCAGAATCAGAAAGAGGTCCTGACTGTTCAGATATTGCAGTTGAAGAAGGAGATTGAAGATAGTAAGGAGGAAAAGAGTCGGGCTGGGCAGAGGGAGGCAGAGGTTAAGAGCGAACTTGAAAACGTCAAGAAACAGACCGACAATTTTAAACAGCAAAAGGAAAAAGTTGAGAGCAAGGTCAAGGATCTTCAAGCGCAACTGGAAGATGTCACCGTAATGGTAGGAGAGTTGCAGGCGGAAAATAAAAGGTGACTTTTCGCAATTTGTTTCTGAGATCATTATCTCGATGCTAAACCTTGGGTTCAAAGCCTTCACCAGAAACTCATTGATCGCGACTCGGAATCTGATGCCACTGCAACTCAGTTGAAGAAACTAAACGAGGATAAACAACGCATTACTGCCGAATTGCAACAAACACAGGCCGTTAGGAACAAAATTGCACAAACTAGTGAAGAACATGACAAGGAATACGAGCAGAAAATGAAGGCATTGACAGATGAATTAAATACTGTACGTAACTTGTAGTTCTGTATCGTTTTCTATCTTTACCATGCTAAATCGCTCTGTATGTGACAGACCAAAAAAAGTTGTACGAAAACCCAAGCAGAGTTGGAATCCACAATAACAGCGCTCAAAGAACGCGAAAAAGACCTCACTGCAGTGAATGAGAAGATCATTGTCCTTACCACCCAGCTCAACGATGCTCAAGCGGCCACGCAAGAAGCCACGGACAAGGAACAAACTGCATCAAATGCTTTAAAAACTTTTCAGAGCAAGTTGAAAGCACTTGTGGACAGGTTAGAAAAGCGGAAAGGAGGGGAAGCGAAAAGAAAGCCGAAACAGGATGCCATTGACGAATTGCTGATCATGGTTGAGCAGGTACGGGTTTCCTCATTTTTGAAAAACAAGAGTTGCCATTGGTCTCATCTATGTCTATTTATACTAGAATCTAGAGTATTTACATACATCCGTTGCCGAAACCGATACCACACAAGGCCCTAGTGCAAAGGCATCTCCAAGAGAAGAGGAAACTAAGAAGAAGGCAGCGCGGTTGACTAAAGATCAAAAGGGTAAAGGCGAGGAACAAACAATTGGTAGTGACAAAGAACGAAAAGAGACTCCCGCTGCTCCTATGCAGGACCAGGTATGAGCAATCCATATTTACAAATTTCATCGATTCGGAGGGGGATTGATCGAACATTTGACGGTCCAAGGGTACATCGACACAGCCTGACACCTCGTTGCCACCTCCCCCACGCCTAACCCGCGTTAGTAAAGCTCGACCCACTTCCTCCCACTTTATAGGCACCAAATTCTTCTCCTCATCTCCTCGTGAGCGCCTTCCATCTGGGCAAACCTTTGGAACGGTGCCTTTGACTGAACAAGAGGAGGAAAGGGTTTCTCCGCAATGGAAGGTTGAAGGGCAAGAAAGGCCGTGGTATGATCAGCGGTTGACTTTGGATCTGGATGCCGGTAACGAGATGGAGAAAGGTTTGTTGCGTACTTGAGTATCGGTGGTATATTTGCTTGGAATTGGCAGGGCGGCGCTTGGTTGCTTAAGTCGTACGTGGTCATTTTCACATATTGCAAGACGTGCTCTCGAGCTGATGTGATGTATTCAAGGCCATTCTTGTAAAATATAGTGTTCAATATCTGGTCCGTTGCAAACAAAGTTCATATTTTCAAAATGCTTCATTTCTTTAAAAACAATTCATCATACAAGAAAAACTAGCCACTAAAACTATCTACAACCTTTCCTCTGCCTCAGCCTTTTCTGCAGCGGTCTTTTGATTTGGTACTCCCAACGCTCTTGCCGCGTCCAACATCTCCTTGTCCTCCACATCGAATTTCCTAAAGAGTAGGTAGAATATTACAGTGGAAATGCCTGCAGCAATCGCTGTTCCGGCATACATCCAATGCATGTTAGGGTCCTTGGCAGCTGGGGAAAGGAAGATGCCGATCAACGCGGCACCAGCGTTGGGGAGCAGGGAAAGGGCTGAGATGAGACATTTCATAGACGTTGGGGCATGGGTATAAGAGTACTCAAGCGAGCCAATGGAGGCAAACACTGTTTTCCAATATACAAACATTTAGCCGCTTAGCCGCGATGTATTGGAAATGTTCAGGCGGACAGCTTACCTTCAGAAGTTGCAATCAAGACATACGATGGAATCTGCCACCAGACAGAAATCTCATTTGCGACGTCACCTGGATGGTCAAATCCGGGGGGTGCCTCGTAAATCTTCTTTTGCACAATTGCGGCTACGGCCATCGACGCGCCACCAAGGAAGAAACCGATTGAAATACGCTTCATGTATCCAAAGTGGATGTTTTTGCGCGAGAGGTACGGGTATATACCATAGTCAAAAATGGGGATGATCTAGCAGGAGAGAAAATGAGGACTCTATCAATGGTTGCCGCTCTTTTCACATGAGATTGATCTACTTACGAGAACCAAGATAAGAGGATCCATAATGTTGATCAAGTCGTTTGACATCCAGCTGGGCCGCTGCATCTGACTGGCCTGCGAGATCAGGTTGTTGGTCATTTGAGAGTAGCATACCCTGAAATGCCAGCTGATGAGAACATGGTTCGGTTGAATAGCAAAAAGTCTTTTGGCATACCAGTAAATAGTCAACAAAGGATAGATCGAACACGCCTTGAGCGTCTGCCTCAATTCTGAAGGGAACGCATCCGTCCACTTTCTTTGAGCCACTTCCTCTTGCGTCTCACCGGGTATAGAGTCGGCGTAATCCAGGAAAGCAAAATTCTTTGAATTTGGTTGAACCGTGGCCTTGTACTTTCGCTTTCTAACAAGGCTGTACCGAATACATTGATACGCCTTCAAGATCACGGATCCTTCAGGTGGTACATGTACATAACGCTTTCGTCCCGAATAGAAAATGCAGATGGAAAGCAGGAACATGCAACTAGGCAAAAGATAGGCCTTCCAAAATGCCGATCGTTCCAAAGTTGTACACACCGTCTGTCCAATCAAAGATCCAATGTTGATGGCCCAGTAAAACCAGTTGTACAAATGCTGCACGGTGAGGTCAGGATCAACAATGTACTGCTTTCCATTCTTTTCGATCATGTAAGACTCTTTCGGAATCTGGTCCGCACACATTGGGCTGACGACCGATTTGATGCCGCCAGTTCCGAGACCAATAATGGTGATCGAGATGACATAGCCGGGAAAGGCGAAGCCTCCCCAGGTTGGGGTTCCATCCTCCATGTATCCATTGGGAATCGATGAGGTGCAGAGGATGATCCATCCGACCATGTAAATGATGGAGAAGGTGAGGATGGTTTTGTATTTTCCCCAATACTGGTCAGCAACGGTGGCGCCAATGAGAGGAGTAAAGTAGGCCCAGAACATGAAATAGCTAAGTGTATGGCACACACAAGTTAAAACGCGTAAAGTAAACGAGCGGTAAAGGAAAAGGGAACCTTACTTGCTCAAAGCTGTGGCCGTTGATTGTCCCTTGTCAAGCGCTCCTGGCTGTCGCTCCAATGTGGCCCGCTGAAGTGCGGTTTGCTCTGGGTTTTCAATATAGTTTTGGAAAGTAAGGGAACCACCATAGACTTGTGTACGACAAGCAAGTTAGTCATATTATAAACAAATCCTGCTGACAGTCCGAATATACATACACGCAAATCGTTCGCAAAATCTAACAAATAGCAAGAGACAAGAATAATCAGAATCAACTGAACCTGACAGACATCAACAACATACAAATACTGACTCGTTGACAACAATGAACCACGCTGCAAACGGGATGACGCCGGCAATACGAGGCAACGTAGACTGCAGGAAACCTTCATCGTGCGGAATGCGCATAATGTGTTCCTGGTCCTTTACGACCTTCGTGTCCAGCGTCCCAGTGCTCTCTTTTGTCTCCGCCATGATTTCAAGTTCCCGCTCGATCAACTACTCAAACAAAGGGACGTGCGAGAGTGGGAGGGGACAAGAAGCAACAACGCCTTTTTAAAGGAATCTCCATCTCCATCCGCCGTCGTCCCGGTGATCCCGTGGACGAAAAGGCATGAAATTTCAACCTTTGCTAGCTGTTATCTCCGCGAGTGTGAAATCTCCTCGCGTGGCACCCGGCAAGATCTCTTCCATGACTAGCAAATTCTCATCTCTAGCCACACATGACGAATGCGCAGACACGATTCCCGACGTTTCGGATGCGGTGCGCGAGAGTCATGTAACCTTAAAAGGCAATTCAAGTGGGGTCAAGACGCGCGGAACTTTGGAATATTCGCTGTTTTGCGCGTAACCTTCCATTTCGTGGAAATTCGAATTTCGGCAGAATTATATTAGTAATTTTACGGCCACTATTATTTCGTCTGCGCATATCGTTTTGCTTATCTTTTTGAAAATGACTCTGAAACTTTGCAGGTGTGATGATCACCTTGCAGTGTTCCAAGCGGATTGGGTAATGAAATTGGGGATTATGATGGGCAGAGTCAGCCGTTTGACGACGATGCAGATGCACTTTACGCAATTTACGCTCAAGCGTACAGCTAAAGACCCAAATACGAGCAAGATGTTTCTTATTTACACTCCAATAGGACAAAATTTCAGAAAAAAAATGTACACTACACAGATGACAATCGTTGTTCTTTTTTGTACAGTTCCCTTTTGGCGGGTGATGGAGGAGGGACAAGGCCAGGTCCAGCCAGGGCAAGCAAGAAAACAAATCTCCCCAATGCAGCAACCAGAAGGGCTTTCTTTTGTTGTCTCTACTGGATGTCTCCTTATCAGATCCCACTCTTTAGCCACTCTTTGGCACCACAGCCCCATCATAGTTGAACAAAAAGGTCGGAACCATCACACCCGCAATAATCGCCATCAGGAGGCCGACATTAAAACTCATCGCTAGTAACATCACGGTGTAACTGATGAACGCAGCAATTCCTTTAAAGATCGTAAACGATGCGCGTCGAATCCAGCTGATCGGTGGACGCTCGGATTTTATATTGTCGTCAACACCGCGTCTGAAGATGAGAACGCGAATGTTTTCAGAGGTGGAATTGACAAACGAGAGAATAAAAGTTGCCAGGAGAGCGGCAATATATTGCCCTGCATTTTTGGGCTGCAGTTGGGGGAAGAGCAAGAAAACCGTGCTGTCTGTGTTGAAGAAGGGCTTCATGCTCCCATGATCGATCGTGAGGGGCCTGATGGGTAAAAGGATGGTGCGTACCATCAATCAGCTCAAATTGAACCAGAAGGAGATTGTTGCCTTGCAGTTTTACTTACCCATCAGTAGCATGGCCCATACTGTGGTCACTCACATTGGTGGCAATTGCGAGGTTCTCAGTTCCATGAGGTCCAGCATCAAGGTTCTCAGATCCATGAGGTGCAGCATCAATCTGCAATGCCAAGACAATCACCAAGGCGAGGATCAAAATGGATGTAGATTGGTTTCCCATATTCTCACAATTCTGCAGACACCAATCGGCTTTCAAAAACAAAAGGTCATATGTAAGGTTTGCAGTCGTCTTTATGGGCCTTTGGTTGACTTGACCAAAAATATTTTGAAACAGTGGCAACACGTCAGCATCGATTAAAACCTTAATTTCGATATTTGGTAAAACTGCCTTTAAATGAAACACTCCTGAAAAGATCTTGCTTCGGAGACCTCCTTGAGGTTTTTGTAGAATACCACATCGCTTAACAAGAACTCTGCATCCGTTTTAGTCAGTGAACCAACCTCAATCTAAGTTGGAAATACGCTTTCTCCCCCGTTTGGAACACTTTCCTTTTGAAGGTTTCCATATGCCAGTTGGCACTTTAGTACACAAATCCCCCTCGGAACTTGTTCCCCATATACCATCAGCATCTGGAGCAAGCAAAATTCCCCGCCTGGGTACTAGAGCCCCAAATTCGGAAAGAATTCCAGAAATTAGTAGTTTGTTCAAAAAACCTTTCCTGCAGATCCCTTATGGAACCTCGATCAGGACCATGCAGCCAGTATCTCAAAGAGAACAAATGGATGCGAATACCAAATCCAAAGGTAATCGTCGGTAGAGTGGGGCATGAGATTCGGAACCGGGCGTTCACAGGCAAATTGCCCCCCCAACCAATCACCTCGATTTCCAGGAACAAACGTGAAACGCAATATGGGATCGACCAACTGATGACTCAGCGAGAGTTGGGCAATACATGAGTCGTTATTACTGTGATGCCCAAGGCACCGCTTCAGCGCTCTATTGATGGTTGGCTCGTCAGCATATGACAAACTGTTTGACCCGCATAGTGCTACGTTTACAGTCAATAACCCACGATAATACGTATTTGCAACAAGTCATGGACTGCATCACACACTCTGACTCGCCAGACCAAAAAGTCCATACGATGCAATGCAATACGACCCTCCAGTCTCATACAAGGAGAAACAATAAGACATTATTTTTCAGACGATAACGTTTCTTTTTTATGAAAGATATATCAGCCTCTTACGAGGTTACGTGCAGAAAAGTACAACCGTTTGATTTTTCATATACCTCTAAAACAAAAGTTTCGATAACGGCGGCCGCGGTCTCGGACTCGAAGAGCGCAATGAGCCATAGTGACAGTACCGTTAAAACAGAGGCAGAAGAATAACCATAGTTTGAAAACACGCACGTTGTCGTCCATCACTAAACGACATGTAGCATTGATACAGACATCAACCGCTACAGCTGGAGATAGTGCGCAAGGAGGTCAATAGATTTACCATTGGTTCTAACACGTTCCTGTTTGTGTACCATCCAAGCGAGACTCTGTCAGTTGTTGTCCTGGTTGCACATAGTTTGGGCGTGCCGGCTTTCGTTCATGTCATCAACTAGCGTTGGTCATTTCGCTCTAGCTGTCAAAATGAAACTCAAAAACCTACTCCGCAGTTTGAATTGTATTGACGGTTTTTATTAATGACTCGCGGTCGCGAATGAATTCATGTGACGTTGCCAACCAATGTAACAAATATCAAGAAGCGGACTCAGGCCTTTTACTTGAGACGAAAAGCATGCAGTGCGAATGGAAGAGATCCAAAATCATAGATGTGCAAACGAAGGAATATACCATCTATTTACATTACACGGCAATGCGTGTAGCTCAAGATTCAGACACTCACTACTATACGAAACCAACTTTCCACGATGCGCCATTTGCAAAAGTGTTTCCCCAATTCATTAGACCTGTCACCCATGCGAGTTATCCAGACCTCCACGTCTCGCCAAATGCAAACTTTTAAGCATCCCGTTCACCCCGACATAGTCTGGTATGACCCCCTGCTGCTCAGAGAGATTGGATGTGTATGACGGTCCATGCGGTGGATCGTGCAAGCGCGATTCTTGGTGGATGATGTGTAAGAGGGTGTTTATGGCGGTATATGTGGTATTTTCCGGGTGTTCATTCCCATTATTTGGACCGGTTGAACGGAGGGAAATGCGAATGGGGGACAAAGGGAATTGACGGTGGCTATTGAGAGAGATAAAAGTACAGGTACGTTAGCAAGTGAGACGTAGAGGATATCATACGCGAATGACAAGGCGTACCTCGGAGGATGATCCTCATTGACGTTATGAGGTTGGGCAGTCAATCTGCGTTTCTTCGGGTCTCCCGACCTCAGTTCGTGTATCCCACTCACATCATCTGACTCTTCCTGTCCACAAAGATTTGAATCTATCATTTCACCCACTTTCCCAGTATGTCCAGCCATACTCTCGTCCATAGCATTCCTGTCCTGTTGCCCACCAAGCGGCGACCTACTCATAGATCTCCGTCGTTTCGTTCCACGCAGGTGACGATCCTTTGTAGCACGCCAAGCAGAATCCATTTGCGGTGCGTGGTTTCCCATGTTACTTGGTATCTCCGTACCAATGTTATAGAATGGAGAGTTTGCCGGTGGGAACGTCATACCGAGCAGTTCGAAAGGT
Organism: Spizellomyces punctatus DAOM BR117; assembly: GCF_000182565.1. Taxonomy (NCBI): domain Eukaryota; kingdom Fungi; phylum Chytridiomycota; class Chytridiomycetes; order Spizellomycetales; family Spizellomycetaceae; genus Spizellomyces; species Spizellomyces punctatus. Next base: position 618,012 of record NW_015971543.1, read on the forward strand.
GTGAAATGGCTATAAACAGCGGCCATTTGCTTGAGCGCCCACCAACAAACTACTGTCAACTGTCAAGGCGGATATAATACTGACGACGTTGGCAGATACTGACTCTCCGATGGTGATGGGTCAGAAAATCCAAATTCAAAATGCTCAAGCAAAAGACAGAAGAGCAAAAGGTCTGGCAAAGACGCGCAATACCCAGTGGCTTAGTGGCTAACTTTCAGTTTGATGACCAAGCGAACTTGTCAGCAGGTCCCAAGTCCTTGGGGGCTTTTACCTTCCATGGGTTGATCGACGGCTTACGAAACGGACATCACGTAACGTCACCGACTTTGGGTAAGGTTGTTCATATCATCGATATTTGACCAAACTGTTTTCCAGTACGTCAAAACACGAATGAACCAGGTAATGTTACAGTTTCCATACCATTTGAAAAGCATCCGCGCTAAAACGTAAGCTACGAGAAAGATTCAAGAAGGCGATTACGTCGGCACCCGTTACCGCGGTGGAACACACCAAGGCTATGCCGCCCAAGTTTCTGACGGGAAAGTCGTGTTTAAAGATCAGCACGGGCACACGGTACGGAATTTTAATAGAAAGTTTCAAGAGTTTGAGAATCCTCATGTATGGTGGTTAGGTTACCCATAATGTGTCCACCCTCGCCAAAGACCCGGATAGAAGTCCAAGCACTCAGAACTTGGATGAAACCCAAAAGGAGCAACTGAGGAAAGCATGGAAGCAAGAAATGGGGCAGTGAATGCACTCAGCAAGTACTGATTCCATGAATCGATGCCGCCGCGCAAGCCTGATGAAAACAAAAAGATTCGGGACAGCAAGCACATGGGGATAGTCCAGTCAATTCCTTTTGGCAAGCACATGTACATATTCATATTATGACCAAATGAGAATAAAATATATGGAATTATGTTGTGGCCATTATGATGATCCCACACTCGACGGGGAACTCGGTCCTGACCCTTCTTTGGTGTCCGCCCATACTTTCAACCAACCAGCCAAATCTTCCCCGTCTGCTAGCCCTGCAGTTTCCTTCTCCACACCTAAAGCCCACACGACCGTTCGGCGAAGCTGTGGATCCTCTCTGAATGCAACAAAATCAATCCGCGCTCCATTGTATGCATCCACGACCCTACCATGACCCTGCTTACCTCAGTAATATCGCTGAAAATTGGACAGCGGCCTTTATTCCAGCGGTGGCAAGCAACTGCATGATAATGGGTGTAAAATCATACTCATGGGATGTTACGCGGATGAGGCGAATCACAGAGTAGTATTGACCTATCGCGAGAAGGCAATCGATAATCTACGTATGAGATGAGTCAGCATATCAGAGATTATACCAGAAAATAAAGAATGAGTCAAATACCTTATCCAAAACATTCGCTCGACTGTAAATCGACAACGCAAACGACACGTCATGCGGACGAAACAGGTCACCAAGATCTTCAGTGCATTCAAACTGGAAAACGTAACCCACATATGAGAAAGCGGCGCAGACTTGAACAGTGTGGTGGGACGTACCCGTTCCCCAATTAAACAATCCCAAAACTCTCCAAACTGTTTGTCAGCTATTGCTACCTCGGCTGCAAAGATATAATTAGTCTTCTAGTAGACCGGAGAATTCATACAGTCCTTCAACTCACCAAACCTGATCGCCTCATACTCTGTCAAATCATCATCCCCTTCAAGCACTCTATTCAGATAATATCGGACGGGATCATTTTCCTTTTCTTTCTTTGAAGCGATCTTTCTGGCAACGGAGGCAAAAATCCGTGTCCAATCGGATGCCGCCGTCTCAGGTTCAACCATAGGCTGCTTCCCCTTATCAGCAGCGCGCCCCTCATTCCACATTGAATACGACTGTATCTCGCTAACTGCTTCAGCACTTTCAAAGAACCATGCGAGAAAATCCGCCTGTCGGAGCTCGTCAGTACATCTAGTTCGAGCCAGTATATCGGCCGCATGCTTCCATTCCCCTCGCATCAAAAGCCGTTGGATGGACGCCAGCGCCTCCGCATGTGTTGTACGATCCATGACCGTGGGAAGCATCAAAGTCTTCAAACGACTCAATCTTTGGGTGGCCACGATTTCTTTTACTCCGTACCAAGGAGTGTAGTCGCATTTGAGCACGTCGGCTAGTTCCATCAGAGGCAAACTCAAACTTTGTTTGTCCGCAACAAGTCCTATAAAGTGCGAATGAGCGACCGTGCGGATCTGCCTACCGCACCCAATCACATACCTATTGGAATACCAAAGCATCTCACACTTTGTAAAACTGTGTAATACAGGTTGTCACCTTTGGAAAGAAGGAATATCTGAGCATTTGATGCATAAATTCTTTGTTCATATTGACTCTACCTGGTTGTGTCTGGTACCGCCCATGTAGATGCAAGCGCACATATCCCCCAACTACCAGAGTGGGTTTGATATTGAAGGATTGTGAGACTAATTGTTGTGAATTACTGTTAAGAGCTAGCGCACACAGATGAAGACAAACTCGAGCAAGTGCATACCATTTCGGTTTTCCACAGGAAACAATTCACTGATAAAATGCATATTCTCTGGTTCAGGTGAAAAACCAATAGACATGGTCATGTACCTGGGCGCATATATCGGCATCCTGCTTCCTCAGTTAGCTATCAAATACTTTGAAAAACAAGGAGCAATAATGGACCCTACTCACCCTCGTTGGTAGCGCGCCTTATATGGAGTGATCTCCACTCTCGTCACAATACAAACTGGCTGCCTCAGTTTGTATACCAGCCATTCTGATGAGAGCATGTCAGCAGTCCCTTTGGACGACCAAAAAGTGCGTGCTGAGCTGCAAAGAAATATACGGTAAGCAGGATATCATAATACAACAATTAGAGTTTAATCATGTCACTTACTCGTCCAGGGTACACGCAATAGTCTGCTGTTCATCATCTTCGGATGATGCTGTTTATGCAGTATAATGTAAGTATATCTATGACCACAGCATAAAGAGAGATGCGGTTGCTACCTTGTAGCCCTTGCTCAAGCAGATCTAGTGGCTCTTGCTCAGCCATTATAGTCACTTCCCCAATCTCCCGAAAGAATTGCTTTGGATCATGTATTAACTCTGTAAAGCGGACCTTTTTTGCATTTTCTGGCATGCGCAGATCCTGGCTCTTGGGTAACGTAAAGGAGGACGGTGATGCAGGTGACATCGGTGACACTAGGTCCTTTGCATCGCCATCATGAAGTACATATGGGAGGCCACTGGTACCTGGATGCGCTGGAGATGGTGAATATATCACTGGCGGAGGTCGAAGGCGTTCGTAACGCTCTCGTCCGTCTGGTAGCGACGGGAGCTATTTCAACAAGATAAGAATTGATGTTCAACAGCCGTGGTATAGATCTGCTCACCTTTCGTACAATATGGTCAACGGACTGTCTAGAGACCTCCCGTCGGGGAGATAAGGAGGGAAATTGCGACGAACCAGTATCAGAAGCCGTGGAAGATAAACCGAGCACATCCGGAGAGCGGGACCGTCTAGATGCTGTGGGGACTGCCAGGCTATCCCGATTCGGATTGGGAAAGGTTGACGACAAAGTGGTTTCCATAGCGTCGATGCAGTCCTCGGGAGGAAGCACCCATCGGAGAGGTCTGTCCGCAACTATGGTGGACGAAATAAAGCACCGCTCTCTCCACAATGCGTCACTTTCCACTCTAAAAGATCAATAATGAATGTGAGTGGGTGGTACAAGAGACATTCGCTGCTTAAAAGAATGACAATACATTTGATGCCATCGTTTGCACACACGAGTGACGGCGGGAAGAGAAGTAGTGTCAACAAACGACAGACAGCGCAGTGCAAGTTCCACAGGGAGATACAGGAACGGGTCCATAGTGCAAGTCTGTGGAGAGGGCGAGGAGCCAGATGCATCCATAGTGCGATGCAATGTAACTGATCTGGAACACAATTGAAGGAACCGCGATGAAAGATGTCTGTCACACTGTTACGTAACCATCTATATCCCTCGCCTTTCAAACCTTGCTAGAACTGCATCCAGATCAACGCAAAAGGGAAATACTGGCCACCAGGGCTCAGCTACGTATTTAGGCATTACATACAGAATATTACATGCATCGTATATATACTATACTGATACTAACTATGAGGTATCTAGAAAAGGGATCCCAACGACGTCCTGACGCCATTTTGGGCATAGGCGATAGTGGTTTCATAGCTCCCAACTCTAACCCTCATTTCCGCTGTTACGTCAACCAAGAGGTTTCCTCCAACCGCTTGGAACAAGCCAGTGATGGCGGCTCCATTGATTTGCAGCTTGAGGTCAATCTTGGGGGTAGACCCAGATGTCTTGCCTTGGAGAGTAAAAGCGGGAGAGACAGTTTGGGATTCGATCGCCGCGATGGTTTGACCACTACTCTTGATTGTACTGTCGAGGGAGACTAATGTGAACGGGGCGTCAAAGGGATTGGTGAGAGCTATTGTGACAGATGCAGTTTGGCTTATGATGGTGCCGAGGACGCCGTTGAGGGATAACGTGGTAGATTGGATTAGTGTTGGTTGGATGCCGTTGAGAGTCGTGGGAATGGAAAGTGTGGCAAGAGCAGGTGCCAGGGATCCAATGCGACCGCTTTGCGGGGTGCCGTTAATGGTGATGGTAGAGGTGCGACCACCGAGGAAGTTTGTCAGCATCACTTTGCCAGCTGCCAAGGCATCGGCGGAATCTGGTGCGGGGTTGAAGAGGGCTGTGGCCGTAATGGCATTTTCTCCACGCTAAATGATAATTAACAGTTCCATTGAGTGCTGCTTTCAAAAGGAGAGCCAGTATGATCCTTGATTAACATACCTTGATTCCAGTATCAGGCAAAGACACAGTCCCGACTTTCTGATTTTGGAACACCATATCAAATGTGATTTCTCCGAGGCCCGACAGACTTATTTGTGATGGATTTCCAAGTATCGTGCCAATCTCAAGTTGAATGCCGGCTTGAGATCCGCCCTTGATTGCAACAGAGTTGATTCTAATATTGCGAAGTGAATTCATGCCTAATCAAAAGTGTTAAAATGCGCTATCGTGTCATAGAATGCATGTCAGAAAGAAAAATACCTTTGACCGTAGGAGAGTCCACGATAGGCACGTTACTAATTGTTACAACTCCAGCAGCAGTTGCCGCCTGCACCGTTGAACTACCCTTCAGCGGAAATGGTACAGTGTCCCCCGTCAACAGTCCTTTCATAAACTCGGCAAATTGGGCGTTTTTCCCGGGTATTGCCTTCAAGGTGCCACCGGCCACCTTTGTCGAAAGAGTCCCTTTCGTACTGTCGCCATCTGCTTCAGCGGTGGGAGCTTCTAACGTTGCGATATCTTCCTTGGTTGATGCGGAGGTAATGGTAATGCGCTGTTGAACTTGGTTGATTTTGAGTGGGAATGCTAAAGGAGATTTGAATGTTGCTGTCAAAGAGCCAACTGATACGGCAGCTGAGAGGCCAGAAGGATCATTCGGGGAAAATGCCACATCCATATCACCCAATTTAATGTCCGATATAAGTTTTTGAGGAACTGGCGGGACGAGGGAGACGGAAAGTGGGATGCCTTGGAATCCTTTAACCAACCAATCGGCGGCACCACTAGGAGGAACAACGTTTGTCCCAGTAACGGTCAAGTTGGCCGGCTGTCCAGCAATATACGACGTAAACATCTGCGATAATGCTTTGAGGGCCGTCGGTGTAGTGCCAGTCAGTAACCGCCCGGAGAGAGGCAATGAGTTCGCTCCTGGAACCAATGTCACGTTTTTCGCAGACAAGGTGCCGACCGTGGCTCCTTCAAAGCTCACCGAGAATTCGATGGTGCCCAATTCGATTGTCATAGGGGATGGGTTATCCATCAGCGTTGTTGTCACAATCTGGATCCCGCCCGCAGGATCATTCCGTGGCAAATCAAAAGAAGTAATGCTGATATTTCTGAGACCATTCAAGGCTGGAGTAGGCATGTAATTAGACGGACGAAGGACATGATATAGCACGGAACGACCTACCTTTCATTTTCACTGTCTTGTCCATGGTGAGCCCTTTGATGGTCATACCGAACGCCTTGGCTTGCGCTTTTCCGTTCAATCTCCACTCAAAGTCTGCTCCCAACATCATAAATCGGGCAAACTTTGTCATGGCCGCGGTATCTACAATTTGCACATTGGCATCCTTTATTGCCAAATCTCCTTTTGCTCCCTTGACCACCAAATCGGGCATTCCTAGGATCCGTGCCAATGGCACATCTGTGCCGTTTGTCCCTGATCCGGTCCATGTCACATCCACAGTCCCGTCTACAAAGGATATTGTGGCATCGATGGATCCAGCATCTTCCACAAAACCTTGAGACGATAGCGCAAACGAAGACGACGTAGCCTTTGAAATAGACGCTGACGATAACGTCAATTTACTTCCATTAATGTTGGCTTGGGCAATTTTCGGTACAATGACGAGAAAAAGGATGGGTAGGAAAATAGCCAGAGAGACGGATGTGACAAAGAGGCAAATGTATATTTTTCTTTGGCGAGAAGTCCGACCAAGCTTTGGTAGGAGTGGACGTCTAGGCGTCGGATATCGTTCCAACGATGGAGCAGCATCAAAGGAATCCGATGTCGGAGGCTTTGGTTCTTCTGCCATGCTCAAGTTACAAGACTTGATTCTCAAAAGTCATACACAAGATATAGGGCCCCACAAGAGAAAGATTTCCATTCAGTCGAATAGATTTAAAGAATTACAGAATTTTGTTAATTCTTGGCGATCCTCCGCTAAAAGTACAGGACAACAAAGCTGTTCCTTTTCCAAACAACAAACAAGCGAGAAGCGACAGAAAAAAAGAAAAAGCAAATGGGTTATTTTCCATCATACTTGACACTTGTAGAACACTTGTAGAACACTTTGGGGTGGCCAGGTGCGTTTTGAAAGCGATCGGACGCGTACGTAAGCGCACACTTTAACACAAGCACAACTGAAAATTTCGCAATTAAGGTTGTCGCAAGTGTGATTTTTGGGGTTTGTTGCATACATCAATTTACCCTCATCTGACATTATCTTTTTTAAAGAAGGGCCATGTAACGGATTCAGTTGATTTTTTAGTGTTCGGCACTACGGCAAACCGCACTTGAGTAAAAGGTTTCTGCGAAAACTGCCAAGGAATCGTCGACACGAACATGCCATCCACTCTTGTATAGGATCATTTGAGTTGTATGCGATCGTCAAATTACACGGCGGAGATATAGCCGCTTCCCCTTTGATATAGCCGGGGCCGACTAGCCGGTTTATAGGCGGGCTGCCCTGACCATTCTCGCTAATCTCAGTGAGGAACGGGAGATTGATGAACGTCGCATGGCGTTCAGGAAATTTTTGACCTGGTAAAGCTGAAGACTCGGTAAAGCAAAGCATTTGCATCGCGATACTGGCTTTTTTGGCGGTACTTGGAGCAACCTGGCAACATGGCTCATTCATGAATTCATGATTTGTTGCATCGAATTTCAGAATTAATTATTGACAGTAATAGCATGGTTGACACAGGGCTACATTCAAACCTTATTCGATACTGATGAGTTTTCGATTATGCATATATCTCAATCTGTCCTGACAGATCCACCAATACACTACAACTAAATGATGCAAAATATATGACGCTTTCCCTAAGAAGGCTAGCTAAAATGAATCAGGACTTGCGCTCAAAGCTAGCAACTTGAGACCGTTTGCTAAACGGATGCTGTGAAGATCGATTCAGTACCATGAGCATCATGATCATCATGCATTAATGTACTTACGCTCTCGTAATCCGTCACAATATCGCCGCTTTTGACGTCGCGTACGCCTAGTGGCACATACGATCGCTTCCCTTCACCAGTGTACACTTGCCTCGGCCTCCAGATTTTGGCATCCGGATCCTCAAGAGATTCCACCCAATGACTGGCAAATGAAAATGAGTGCAATGTATAGCAACACTAGAAAATTTACCAACTCACGCGAGCCATCCAGCCACCCGAGGAATGGCAAACAAGACTGGGAAGAAGTCTGTTGGGAAACCCATTGCTGCAAGCCAGTGCTACATTAGCGGCGCGACGATGATACCATGACCGCAATGTATGAGTATACCTTTGTAGATCAATCCTGAGTAAACTGGCGAAAGAACATGTCAGGCTGCTGCTTCAAGTTACGGCAGCGACGAAACCATGCTTACAGTCTACGTTGGGATAAAGCTTCTTTGACGTAAAGAATTCATCCGAGAGTGCTCTCTTTTCCAGCTCGATGGCAACTTCAATCAAGGGTTCTTTACCGCAGACGTCAAACACCTGGCGACTCTGCGATTAGATACGTGAAGATGTGAAAGGCACACCCCACTGCTTCCCACCTCGTACGCAATCCTGCGAATAATCTTCGCACGTGGATCATAGTTCTTGTACACGCGGTGACCAAAGCCCATCAACTTGCGCTTGCGCTGCTTAACCTGCTCCAAGAATGGGGCAACATTGTCAACGGACCCGATCTCTTCCAGCATGCGAAGTACAGCCTAGCAATTACGCAAAAGTCCATTAGCGACTATGAATAAGTACTTTGAGCTCGGGCCTCTTTCTCACCTCGTTGGCACCTCCGTGGAGAGGGCCGTACAGAGCAGAAGCGGCTCCGGCAACCGCACTAGTGATCATGGGAAATAACGATCACCACATGTGCCTAGTACGTGGGTGGTAGGGTCTCATCCTTACCTGTATGGGTCAACAAGACTAGAGCCAATGTGACGCATGGCTGCAGTAGAACACTGTAGTATCAAAACAATGAGAACACTGACAATAGGTACAGATGAGCCACGTAACACGCACATTCAATTCGTGATCTGCATGTAAGATAAACAAAACGTCCAGCGCTTTCGCAAGCTTAGGATTAGGCTTGTAGTTTTCTTCGCTCAGATAATCCATCATGTACAAAAAGTTTTCCGTATAGGACAAGTCATTGCGAGGGTTGTTGAAATGACGACCAATACGGTGACTAAACAGAGTATTTAATCATATGCACGACAATATGGAAGGCGTGAAACCGCACTTACCGATAACAGCTGGCAGCAACCGTGGGAACCTTGCCCATAAGACGTAAGATTTGTTTATTGCGAACGCGAGAATCCTTCTTGTAAATTTCGTTTCCAGCTAGAGCGGGGTTTGCTTCTGGATGGAAAGTCGACATTGCAGCAACCGAGCTGGGGTAATAGTGAGCCATGGCTGTTCCCAGCACCTCACGAAGCTTTCATACCTGATAAACATTCCCATCGGATGTGCATCGTAATTGAAACTCTGCATGAGGGTTTGAACCCGTGTGTGGATAAATGTATGCCGCATAACTTGGTTCGTCCATGCATCATACTGGGTCTTAACGCACTCTTTTAATTAACATGAAAGCATGCAGGCGTCAAAAAGTGTTCCTACCTTGCTGGGCAGTTCGCCGTAGATGAGAAGATATGAGACCTCCAAGAAGTTTGACTTTTCCGCAAGTTCTTCAATAGGATAGCCTCTATAACGGAGGATCCCCTTGTCCCCATCAATTTCGCAAATCTTAGAACGTGCCACGGCGGTGTTCTGATAAGCTGGGTCGTAGATCCTGATGCCGGGGCCAGCACCTTCTTTGATCTTTTGGAAGTCGGTCGCTTTAATAGTACCTTCCTCGATAGGCACCTCGTAAGTTTTACCTACATAAGGGTTTGGTTGTTATTTTGCTGAGAATGCTACAGTGGTGATAGATTTGAAGCTGTATTACCGGTACGATTATCCAGAACTGTCAAAGTGTTGGCGTTGGACCTGCATGATATCTGTACTGTTAGTAGGGCGCCACTAAACTTGACCATCATTGGCCATTCAAAAAGACAGTTGAGCACGCTCGCGGCAATCTCACCGTCTAGACAAGAGCACGAAGGAGGTTGGTTGGTTGGTGTCTGGCCCAGCTGCAATTTCAAATGTCTGTCCCGATTTCCTATCTGTGAGGGTAAACTGCGTAGCTTCCCTACATTCGTGACAGCAGATGATCAACCATTGTCCTGCGTCGGTGAAAGTCTCATGTTCGCTTGGCTACTCACGCCTTGTTGACCGGGGCTACTTTGGCACCGCGTGAAACCAGGTCATCACTGCCAGCAAGATGGCCAGCGATGGCATCGATGCGCGCTTTGGCTTCCAGCATAGTTTCGCTGATATCAAAATCTGAGGAACCCCCGCTGTCCGAGCAACTTTTGTTTTTGTGGAGCGCTTTAAAAGGGTAGATAAGGTCTTACTTGTATGTCGGGGTAATGTCGGTTGGAGAGTCATCCTAGTGTCACCCTTTGCCGGTTCTTCACGGCAATCGCTCGTCACGTGAGAGATCGCTCGCCTGAACGGATCTCAACGACAGCCTGAACGGATTGAAGTGGCATTTTGTATCTCGGCAAGGGAAGAACGGAAAGCGTTCCAGGAAGTATCTGAAAGGATCATTACAAAACTCTATTGTCCATCATCATTTAACATTCGATTTATAAAATCCCAACATGATCATATACATGGCGTTTATATAAAAACCACTCGATTGAAATACCACCGCCGACCTTTCTTTATGGTCAGACAGCTTTCGGGTGATGACACACTCTGATGAGCATGTAGAAGATTCAGTTGACCACGAGCGGTATCCTCTATGACTTCTCTTCACATGCGGGTCGTGAACCGTCCATGTCCTGTACAATTGGGGGTAGGCCATATCGCTCAAGCACGTCTAGAAGCATGGCTCTTGATATCGGCTTGGATAGTGCCTCAGTAACTCCCACACGATGCAAGGCCGCGGGAGACTCAACCTGTGCTAAATGAGCAGTGGTTACCACAATTGGATGTGTGAAGCCTGCTGTCCGGATCCGGGCAGAAGCTTCCTGGCCACCCATTCCTGGCATTTCAAGGTCCTGCATGATAGAATTTTCAGTTGTCAAAGATAAAACCTCGAAAGGTTCTACAGATACTTACCATTAGTATGAGAACGTAGCTCGCCCAGTAACATCTCTGCAAAGCTTCAAATCCATTCGTTGCTTCATGCACTTCGTAACCAAAGCTTTCTAGCATCTTTGATAGAATATCCCTACTGACACTAGAATCATCCACAACCAGAACTAATTTTCGTCCCGAAGGTATCGTATCGCTCTGTAATTCTCTGATAGTCGGTGGTATCCTACCACTATCGGGCGGATCAACATATATGTCCTTAAATTGTGATCCTCCGAGTAGACTGTGTGGAATTGAAAGATTGGACATTGAGCTGGAAGGTGTCGAAAGAGGGCTTGGCTTCAAGGCGCTAATCGTGTGATTCGCCCCCGGGTAGAGTGTATCAATTGATGGATCTAAAAAGGTAAACCCTATGAGACTGCGGAGAGATCGTACGGCACTTATCAATGAATATTTACCAAGCTGACGACCGTTCATGCCACCGTTTGCACTTGGTTCAATGACTTGAATCGCCGCTGTAGCGGTAAGTCTCCCATCATTTTCCTTAACCTCAGCAACCCGCTGTTGATGTTGACTTCCTTCAGCATCAATCTTGATTCCGTTCGATGTAGTATCGAGTTTGCGAATACCATAACTCTTCAATATGCTTTCGATCTGTTCTTTGGTAAAGGGCTTCGGCAGCGCATGCGACATGCCGCATTGACGCAACTGGGTCAAAGCTTTGGCCTCCTCGCCAGGTACCACGGAGGCTGTTGTTGCAACGATGGGCGCCTGGCAGCCCATGCTTCGAATAGAGCGCGTTGCTTCGTGACCATCCACCTGTGGCATCATCACTGTTGAGGACAAGATGAGTTTCATAACCACAACCACTAATGTAATTGAGGCACATACAATCCATAAAAATGATAGCGTATCGGGTGGTCTTCTCTGCTTCGTACATTTCTATTGCTTCTTGCCCATCAGCAGCTTGATGGATGGGCAGGTCAGTTAATTTAGACAGATGGCGGCACAATATTCGGCGGTTGATCCCCGAGTCGTCCACAACCATGATGGCTTCTTTGACCGTCTCATAGCTACTATTAGGATATTCGGGATGCTCCCATGCCGACTTGACAGGTGGAGGTGAAATATTAAGCCCGTTCGAGGTGGATATTTGAGTTGGATCGGATATCTCTGGTACATCTATACATGTTCTGGAAATCTTGGGTGCATTGGGCGTTCCGGTGTGTCCCATTGGTGCGACCCATCCATTATGTGGTCGAGATGCAGATGGATCGGCATGTCTACTTGGGTCAACATGCAGTAACGAGCTACTCCTCCTTCTGTCCATCTGTCTACCTATGTTTGTCGAAATCTCTAGTGCTTTTGCTACAAGCGGTTCATTCATGACCTGTTTTGTGAGTGCTTCAAACCTCAGATCTGAGCTTCCCTGAATGGCACTTCCGTCCTCCAGTACCTCATCAACGACCGTGACCGGTAACGTGAACCTCAAGGTTGTTCCTTGCCCGAGTACAGTACTGACATGGATGTTACCCCCCATGAGTCTGGAGATTTCGTTCGTGATCGCCAATCCAAGCCCGCTCCCTCCATATTCTCTTGCTCCAGCTGGATGAAGCGCGTACGGCCGGAAGAGGAGATCGAGCTCGGCGGCAGTCATTCCGGGGCCTGTATCAGACACACTCATTGATAATTGCGTTTTGTCTTCTGCGTTTGGTATCGGGTTCGCGGATACGTGTACAGTGATGCGAGAATAAGACGGTGCAAACTGAGGAGGGGAATACCTGACACCTCAGCTGCAATACCAAATCCGACAGAACGAAATTCTGCTCTCGTACCTTGTAAGCATGGCTTATCATATTATTCAGGACCTAAATGACCAAATCCATCGATAATAGGTTCAATTATTGTTTGGAAGATGCCAGGTTCATAAACGTACCTGTTGTGTTCTAACTGGATCGACCAAAATGCATTTTGGAACGCTCTCATCCACGATCGTCACAAAGTTGATGGCATGCTGCCTTACAAGTTCACTTGCCCATGTAAAGGTGTCATTTAGCAAACGTCGGACGTCCACAGGTAGACTGTGAAAATGAAAGTCGCCTTTCTCGCAGCGTCCCAAATCAAGAGTATCATTGACGAGACTCAGCATGTATTCAGAAGCTAATTTGACTGCCTGGGCTGAACGCTCGACATCGACATCATCGCCGTCCTTGTTGTCTTGTTCCTTGATACCAGAAGTTGAAACCGTCTCAAGGAGAAATGAACTCATATTCAGGATTGCATGGAGCGGCTATTCCAGTGAAAAGGTCAGCATGTCGCTTATTAGGTTTTATGCGCGCAGAATATGCAACGTACATTACGCAGCTCATGACAGAGAAAAGCGAGGAAGGCTGATTTGAGTTTACTAGTCTGCTGTTCAGTATCACGCAGCTTTGCGGCACATTCCAGTGCTTCTTGCAATTCGCCTGTCCGCTGATCCACTAGCTTCTCTACTGACCTGATCACTCGTTGATTTTCCGCCACCACAGCGACGACGTAGAGAGCAGCGAGAATCAGCATTGCGTACCAGAAACGTATTCGCTGCAACGGCTGCATGTGGAACGTCGGGCTACCGGGAGGCGGGCCTAAGGGAATGCCGGGAGGAGGTGGTGGTGGCGACGAAGATGAATCGTCCATGTCTCGGTCATTGAAAATGTAAGTACTAGAAGTTGACAGCGCTATCATTGCCGCCAGCGCTGTTGAACACAGGCCAGGTATGCCAAAGATGACCCCTGCGCACAGCATCAACGGGAAACTCGTAAAGACGGAACATTCCACGACAACTCCTAGGTCCGACATTGTCTTTGCGAATACCTCTGGGAGAATGCAGGAAGTCGTAAAGGCCAGCGTAGCGCCAATCACTTCTATTCGTCGGGAAGATCCACGGTAATGAAATGCCTGCACTTGATCCATGTTCAAACAAGCGGCTAAAGGAGCAAGAACCGCTATTCCAAACCAATCGATCGGAAAATCTTGTCGGATATTGTTAAATATATTTTGCTCAGGATCGAACTGTTGCTTCAACCATGATCTAGTCAGGGAAGCCAGGCTACATACGAGGGGACTCAGCACTGTGAAGACCACTGCTGCCCGAGGGATGTCAAACTGGTACGGCCGGTTTTTAATGAAGCGGAGGAGCACTGCAGCAGCAGCGAGGGACTCCACCAAGCCAATTAGGGTATAACCTAGCGCTAAGGCAGCTTGATGTACTCTCCATAGAGCGCCAAAAACTGCTACAAAGTATCCGAAAGGCAACCCAATACGAACTCGGCGGTTTGATCGAACAAGCGCACCGATCATGATACCGTTCGGCATCCAAACGGCAGGTTTGGTTCCGATACGAAGCCACAAGGAAAAACAGCCTGTTCCAAACAGGATGATGGTCCAAATGAATACCTGCCAAGGAGAATGGATGGACCATTGGTTTCCTTCTGCAGTTACGACTTTAGAGGCGATCCAACGCATACAGTGGAATGAATCTTTCTGTCGGTGTCCTCCAAGGTTGCTTCCCTTTGATAGTGCTTGTGGTAATTGCTGCGAGGTCAATCCCTCTTCAAGTCGGCCCTCCTGGGAAGTCATTACAGGCAACGACCCGTTTGCACCACCGGTTGCCTAAGGGGAATCTCGTGCATTGTTCAGAAGTTTATAAATTTGTGGGAGCCTCCGATCTTCAACCGTCATGGTCAACATCGTGGCGGTAATTGAGGATCTGGTCCTGAAGGTGACCTTAAACCCCGTATTGCTGACTTTGGGTGGATATTGCTGACTAATGTGGCTTGCGTTCCTGCGCCACAGTTTTCAGCATAAAAGGTGGACGCCCTCCATCTCCTCCCCGGTTTCTTTTGCTTTACTCGCCCATTAATATCCATGCAGCGGCTTCTTTCTTTGGTTGAGCATTTCTGCGGGAAAGATGGGCCAGAGGAAATCATGTCTTTTGATCTTAGCACATTTGCGTTTTTCCACCGCAGACGTGTTATAGAGAAAGGCACAATATCCTAAGTGGATTCGATTGTGGAAATGGCGCATAGTTTAATGAACGCCTGGGTAGGCTTGCAAGTGTTTAAAAGGCACTCGCATTAGGGCTACTCTGAAGCGTTGCCTGACACACCTTTGACGGTTGTTTGACATCTTTGGGAAGAACTTAGGCGGCAACAGAGTTTTGTTGCAATGGGCCTGGGCCGATTTATCATGCTTGGTATCTCCCTGTTTCGTGGTTTCCAATTTTGAACGAAAATCGCACTTTTGGCAAGCCATGAGGAAACCCTGGCAGAGCACGCACCAAGGGCACCAAGGACAACCACCCGCCGGGAGATATGGAGACCGATCGCATGATTCGTCTTAACGGACATGCAGTACATCTTTCCATTTTTTCTCGACATATTTAGCTTATGTAATGTGTGTGGCGCAGCCATGTACCCGACAGCGTTTCACGTCGCCCATCAAACACACAAGGCTCATTCTCTTCAACGATAGTACATTTCGCAAAAGCAATGCCCTCCGAACAAACGTACCAAGTGACTATCTTTGTGCAAACAGTATCCCAGCGAGATCCTGTTGAACCCGTCTCCTTATCTCTGCTAGCGCGTGCAACAACACAAGACGTAGTTCGTGCGGTTGTAGGCATGACTAAAATGGCGAGTGCTCGACAGGAAGCAGGAAATCAGTGGAAGTTGTATGAGACAGAGTTTGTCCGTGGTGAGTTTGGGGTGTCGTGCCAATGTTGCTCTTGTATGAGGAATTTTTTCGTGAACTGATTGACCGAGTGGTAGACGAGGAACATGAGGTCCCAGGAACTGGACGGAAAAAGGAACCCAGACACGACGTTTCCCATCGTAAGTTTCACGCCAATATCGCATATGGTGCAGTCAACCGTACTTATACTCTTTCTATAGGCAAACTAATTCGGCAGCTGCTACCAGACGAACACCCCATCATCGTCCAACAAACCTGGCTAACTCAGCAAAATGCTGAAAACATTCATTTCTATTTGATGGAAGTTAAAGAGAAAAGGGCAACCTATGGGGCTTTTGATGAACTGCGCAAAGTATGGCCGACTCTATTTCACTTGGTTTGCTGGATCACACTCTCATATCTGCTTATAGGAGCAATGTAAATCGCTACCCCTTCCGAAATTGTACAAGCGACTGCAAACGATTGATCACGAAGAAGCGCAGACTGTCGATGATGTGAGACGAAAGTATCAGAATCAACGTAATATGATTATGAAGAGAATGGCTGAGCTTTCATGACTTGCGGGTAGTAGCTTACATATTCATTTGAGAATATAGCGGGAAGTAGATACTTGTACATAGCATTGTAGATAGTGCATGTTTTGCGAAAGGCGGAGAAATATACTACTCAATAAACTTAGAATGAAGTTGGCCTTTTGTCACTGTTATTGGTTGACAAGAGCATGTGATGTAACATGATGGGAAACCAATCCTCACGAGCTTGGACAGTTTAACGCACAATACCACGGTAAAACAATAACTGGAAGGCGATCGATCGGAGTTTTGCTCAGCAGAGTGTTTCTGGTCAAAGCACGGCTTATCGCACGCGATGCAAATCCTGTCTCATCCGTCAGGGTTTGCTGCACGGGCAACAAAAAAAGGGCTCCCGACGGTGATTATTTACCAGCGGATCGCGGCTCGTTGGAGAGCTCTGATGCCACCGACTATAACTGTCACCATTTTACCTAATTATCACGTAATCCGGTCCGCTGGAGAAATTGCCCAACGAGCTTTCTGTTGCTCCAACATTTTCAAAACAGACAATATGTCGGATCGCCTGACAAGTGCATTACCTGTCACAATTCCTAATCTCCGCTCTTATCCGGAGACCCGTTCTGCACCTCTGCACCCTCCCTGGCGAAATGGTAATAATGCGGCCGGAAAAGAGCATTCATCTGTGTCAAAGGAGAGCGACTTGAGTGCTGGAACGAGGAGTGTTTTAAAGTGTGAGTCTAGAGAGCAGGTCAGACAGGTTTACAAATGGATTCAAATTGGACGTTGCCGCTAATCTATTATTTTGCATTGCCGATTGTAGCCATGATGAGATCCTCCAAACTCTCACAATCTCAACAGCGATTCCTTGACAGCTTCCTCCAAGGTATGCAAGAGCTTGTCTACCTTGACTGGTTCACCTTGCTTTTATCACATGTTGATATGGTGCAACAGGCGGTGCCCCTCTTCCAGCTACACCCACCCCCGGCATGTCTTTCCGCCCATCCGCGTCTGCATCCTCGCCCGTATCACACGACAAGATCACTGTCTCCCGAACGCATCTTCCACCGACTCATCGTCCTCAAATCCGAACACTAGGCCAGATTGCGCAAACAGATGCGTTTGAGATTGAGAGGTACCGACCAACACCTAAAAGTGAGACATTTTCTCTATTGTTGAGTTTGCCATGGGGTCGCCATTATAACCCGCGTTTTTTCTTGATAGAGAATTATGCACTTGAAAAGGACCGTCTCCAGACGTTGATGGCAACAAACGGACACACTTCTCCTGCTGCAGAGTCAGATATCTATTCCGAAACACAACCCAACAAACGAACAAGCCGACATCACGAGGATGAGAACGATGATGTCTTGGATGAATTTGACATGGGTTTGTTGGCCTCGCAGTTCCTTTTTTGTCTTTGCTTTTGGTGACAAGTACTATGATCGTAGTCATGAAGGAGATTGAAGACAGACGGCAATGGTTAGATGACATGATAGCCCTTGGACATGGAGAAAAATTCAAAAGGCAAATTCAAACAGAGATTGCACAGGTTGGTGTAAATGTGGATCACCGAATTGATTTCAACACCGTATTGAAAACGTATTTTGGGTTTGCAGCGAATCAAACGGCTGGAGCAGATTGATCGTGAACGGACACTTGCTGCTAGAATACCCACGACGAGAACATGACAATCCTTGTTTAAAATACTGCGTGCATGCAACTGGAAACCAACGACGGCAAGAAACTTGGCGGTGATTGACCGGTGCTTTTTATTTTATACAAGTTTACAAGTAATTCAATGGTGGCGCTTTTGCGTTATGATACAACCAAGAATACACAGCTTCTGCCAACACTTCTGGTATATTGACTCCTGTACAGCCTGTCTCCTTAAGCGTAGACCAAGTAGCGGTAGTGCTTTTCCTTCTTTTCATCTCCTCCGTAAGGCACGAATGCGCCGTCGAGATGCTCCGCAACCTTTGCCGGCTGCACACTGTTCTTAATGTGAGCCTGAGCAATGTACAATGGCCGTCCGTCTGACTCGCGACCTCCCTCGACAAGTTTCAAGCCTTGGGTATTCTTCAAGTGGCCCTCACCATCAACCCACTTGACCGCATTCTCATAACCGAGAAGGATCTCGTACTTGGGCACGATGACTTCTTTCCCGCCGTAAGCAATACGAGCACCCTCTTTCATATCCTTTGAAATCTTCCCAATGTGGACACCCTTGTCGTAGTAGGCTCGGGCAATGTATAGCGGAGTTCCATCCGATTCTTGGCCGCCTCGGATAGCCCCTTGAGGAATGTTGTTGCCATCGGTGAGGATCCAGGTGACAGGAGGGAGAGGGCGGTTGTTCTTGATCGCCTCGAGGTACTCTCCCTGGCGGCGACGAGCATCTTGCTCCCAGTTCGAGGCGCCCCAGGCGGTTTCGGCCTTGTCCTCCTTGGCATCATTGTACTTGTCCCAGGCAAAGGCACCAATACCGACTGCAGCAGCAGTTCCCAGAATTCCACCGCCAATCTTCAATTGATCGTCGCTGACGTGGAAGCCACCAATGTCGAAGCCATCCTTCTTTTGTTTGCGTGGGTCATCACTATTTTCAGGTACAACGGCGGGAATGGAGCCATAACCTTGTTGGTTTTGCTGTCCATAACCGTAGCCTTGCTGCTGCTGGGGCGGTTGTTGCTGATATTGCTGCTGCTGGGGCGGTTGTTGCTGATATTGTTGTTGCTGTGGTTGGTATCCTCCCTGTTGCTGATGATGATGGTGCTGCTGTTGCCCGCATTCATTGTCGGCGACGCGTCCCCAGAGAGCGGGAGTACGATCGGGTGTCCAGTCACCTTGCGAGCGATGGGGCTGCAAGAATAGAGTAGGAGGTTAATGACTTTTTCTTCATCGCCAGCGTTTTTCCTAAAGTATACATTACCTGAATCACACGGTAATGGCTTCCTTGATATTCAACGACACTGCCATTGCCGTAGTCGGTACCGGGTTGCCAGCATTGGGTCATGGTTGCGAAATGCTTGTTAAAGATTCGGATTTAATGCTTTTCACAAAAAGTAGCTTTCTTGAACAAAGACGAAGAGAGGAAATGCAAGATCGCCCTCCCTTTTTATATCCTTTCATAACGAAACGCACAGCCCAACTTGGCGTCAAAATCATCAAATTGTGTGTGATGTCAGGAAGGTTCTTTTATGCTGTGCCGTTTTGCCTTTTTAGTTGGAGAAACCTTTTGGGGTAGGCGGAAGGAGAGGTTTTGACGGCAATCTGCGCGCCATTAAGCAACTACACGTCATCATCATTCAACAACACAAACGTCAAAACAGCCGCCGCTTGCTGCCAAAAGGCTTTTTATTTGCCAAGGAAATGAGTCTGCCTACACTATCCGTTTCGTTTAAACAGTAGGGACACACTATTGACAAAAGGTGCAAGTCCCTTCTAGCAAGATCTACCCTCCACAAATGTGTGTGCAAATCAAATCATCTTGGCGGCGGATCCGTTCATGGGCTGTCAGAAACACACATACAAGTACACCGCTTTTTGACATTTTTGCTGTTCTCCCCCCGCGCTCATCGCCATGCTTAGGCGGGTCCCCGTTCTCCCCAATTTCCACTGGATACGCCCCTCCATCCAACGTGGTTTCCCGTTTTCAACAACGGTGATGAGGTGATGCGGTTTACTTCATCGACATCCAATTTAGGATAAATGAGCATACTGAGTAAGCCACGCTGCTTACGCAAGCGACTGCTGTGTTCAACCAACATCCAAGGGTAAGAACTCACCTTCCTGCTTGCTCCTGGTTGGGAACTTGGACGACGGCAATTGGCGATCTCCTTGCTACCACTTGTCGCTATGAATCCTCCACCTTTGTCTTTGCAATGAGAATGGGCCATCGTAGTGTAAAGTGGCAACATGTGTCAAAAAGTTGCAATCTATTCAGGTTCTGCAATTTGAAATACGTGAGGGTTGCTGATGGCATCTGTGATCCTCAAGTAAGGGTGCAAATCAAAATATTGTTCTCATGCTATTGCATGGATAGCAATGAGAGACCCCCCAATGTCATCATCGCTGTGTGTGGTTGTTCAATGCAGTGGCTTTTGTGATCCGGCTAGAATCCATGCTACCACCTTGGAGCCGCTGTTAAATCGCATGTCCGCGGCCAGGCTGTCGAGTCCGGATGTTTTTTGGTCTTAGGGATCCAATCGAGGCTCATCACAGAGACAAGTGATGCCAGATCGAAAAGACCCCTACAGTTCTTGTTCTGCTTTGAATGCTCCCGCCCTTTGAGGGATGTAAATAATGCGGACGACCCGCCCTCAACCAAAGAAAGGTCTACATAAGTAGGCATGCGTGCATAGCACGGAAGGAACATCCCGCGGCAAGTGGGTGCATGTTATCTTTCTATTTCTCAGTGGAACATGGCTTTAATAATCCACTGGATGGGTGGGGTTGTCGTGGCCAGTTATATCGTCTCCTCAGCTGGCGCTTGGGTAGCACTTGAATTGACTCGCTTGCGCTCTAGTAATAGGTTTGTTGACTTGATGCCATACAAACAGGATTGTTTGAAATTATCACTCATCACAAAACTTGGTAGAGGATGGCAAAATTTGGTTTATCTCTTGTTGGCGAGCTTTGTCCTTGGTGGACTAGCCATTTTTACTATGCATGTACGTATCGTTAGCAGCTGATTCATCATTCGCCCATCAAGCAACCTGTAAACTGTTTTGAATTCTTGATTAGTTCATTGGCATGGCTGCCTTCAGACTCCAAAACACTGCAGCTTCTCCTCTCATCATGTTTGGTAAAGGGTAATGCTAGCGAGACCGTAAACATTTCCCGCGTTCCGATATTTAGGTTTATGGACTATTCCTTATCTCAGGCTGACCATTACGAGCATATTTATTCCAATGATTTCTGTTTTTGTTGGAATGTCCATTACCGGAGCCGCGGACAAACCGGCACTTTGGCGCATTGCACTTGGTAGGTCTTACTTTTCCTCATTCCGGCACTGCACGCAGAGTGACCTTGCTTTTACTCGACCTTTAGGAGGAGCATCAGCTGCCTTTGGGGTTCTCACGATGGTACGTGGTCGGGGGCCTTCAAGCTGGGTGAAAGTGACTTATCTTGTTCCTGCCAGCATTTTCTGGCAATGAAAGCGATGACCATTAACCTACGATGGAGACCTGGGATCATCGCACTTTCCAGTATCGTCGCCTGGCTCACGACTTCCGTCGCGTTGTTCACATTTTTCAAGCTAAGGCAATACTGGCAAACGAGCTGGCTGAAGCAGGTCGGATGCGCCATGCTTTTGGGGGGAGCAATAACCGCCACGCATTATCTAGGTCAGTCCGTTGCGCGGGTCCGACTAGAGTAGCTTTTTGGGCTAAACTGTCGATAACAGCCATGTACGCCGCTTTTTACCAAGATGGAGATGTCAGTGTCCCCTCAGCATCAAGCCTAACTCAATCCCAAGTTCTCAACATTGGAGCAGGCTTCTCAGTGGTCACGGGTCTTTTGCTAGCTGCGCTTGCAGCACGACGCATCCATGCGTTCTCGTACGGTGGCTCACAGCGTGGACAGCAACTGACATTGGCCTGCCTTTTACTCAACCGAGAGGGCCAAGTGCTTGTTGATATTGACGGGAAACTCCCTAACCGCCCTGTCACAGGAGAGTTTGATATAAGTCTCAAAAGCCCCCTCTCGCCCGCTCTACTATGGCTCTTGAAAGTCAGCTGTGCTTGGGGAAGATTGGGAAGGCTAGCCGCAGCGTTCCGCAAGAACTCGCGCAGGATTGAAAAACTCTTGACGGTGGGTAGCCTTTACGGATCCTCGCCGCACAAAGTGTCTCAGCTTGGTACAATGTTGCTGATACAAAAGCTTGTTCGCCAGACTCAGGATTATTCCTCCCCTGCGCAGACTGAAGGAAGTTCTACAAGTGGCAGTACTAGTACGCCTTCGTCGTTCCACCGACTTGCCCTCATTCACGCAGTAACAACACTTTCCACCATGCTCGGTATAAGATTTCAATTAATGGGAGCCTTGTACGATTGTCTGCTCGAAACTCAGGACGGATGGGTAGCGCTGATAGTGGACCAAGTTTCCCCGCATCGGGCAGATCTCTTGGCTGGCAAAGGGTTTCGGTGGTCGGATGTTGTGCATGTTCTCCCGCGTCTTGCGGCCGATTTGGGAGTAGAGCCCGAGCACACACAAAGTGTCATTGACGACATCCCTTCTTATGTGCATAATCACTTTAGTCCTATCCCGCGCGGGCAGCATGTTGGTTTAATGGTCGTGATATCCTCTTTACGAGGTTTAAGGATCATGGTTGCAGAGCGGAATCGGTCTTCTCTTCCTCTTATCCCAATATCGTCCGACGCGTTTAACGAGCTGAGAAAAAGTAGGGGTGATATGAGCCAGCTTCTGAAGACGTATGCTTCTCAGCAAGCGCAAGCGGAAGCCCAAGGGGAGCAGCCAGCGCCTGCCGTGGAAATACTGAATGCCTTGGGGCAGCTTGGGGTCGCCCATCCCTCTGAAGAGGGGAGTTTATCAGCCAAGCTGACCTCATTCAAGTCTTCCCGACTCCCCTTCTCGTCCTTGACATCCCCCAGCGATATTCTTTGTCTACGTCGCCACGCTGGTTTCAAGTTTAACGACAATGTAACGCCGGCTACATCCTCATCTGGGCTGCCACGTTCCCCTCTTTCACAGTCGGAGGGTAGTCATTCTGATACCGATTTCGATCAAAATTGGATAGCTCGCATCCCATTCGAATCGTATGTTTATTCCTCCGACTCCAACAGTGTTGACATTATTCTCTTTACATATCTCCAGCATCGCTTGGGAATTCCCTTCCTTCCACCTCCTGGGTTCAAAATGGTAGAATTGCAGACATTTGAAGCCACGCATTACTTTCGGTGTTTTCCTGAACGGCATGGGCGTGCACTTGCGCGAGAGACGGATAGCGATTTGGTGGGATTCGCACATGAACATCAGGTAGAGGGAGATACCGGAACGAAGGGCACAGGACAAGGGGGAGATAGAATGGCCACGGAGTCATCAGCGAATACAAACAAAGTCAGCTCATCCAAAGCCATTGAGAACCCGGATATGGTGGTAATTCACATCCAAGGCGAGAACGATCAATCCGGCAACCCATCGAGCGACCGAAATCCAATGTGTATGGCTCTTGCTGCTGAGGATGGAGGGCAAGCAATGCAGTCCGAAGGATCTAGCTACAAAATCATGGTTGCTCCGGAAAGCCATCCACGCAATACTGCCTGTGGCAACGCAGGCGATGCAGATGATTACGGAACGGACGTGTCTTTGAGCCGATCGTCCTCGTACGTAAAAGACTCTATACAAACCCTTCATCAAGAGCAGCAACCCCAGAGTAATGAAGAGGTGGCTCCAGGCTTTAGTCGGACAAACAAGCCCAGTTTCATATCCCTTCCACCCAGGTTGAATGCGCCAGAGTTTGCGAGCGACGTCCAAAGTTCTGTGAGAGCACCCCGGCACCTCAGTTCGCGATTTACGTTTCCTTCTCTGCAGGGCTCTGCTGACGGGAGTTTGAGCAGCTTACACTCAAAGCCGCCGAGCGTAGCCTCCCTTTCCCCATTCACGTGGCGTTATTCGTCCTACTTTCACACACATTCTCAAGAGGATGATGACGATCACCGCTTGCGGTACCAAACTGATGGCCTTGTGACCGGAGGTGCCTATGAGGACTTGGTTGCTGGTGGTGTCCCTGGCGCTACCGACGTGTGGGCAGCTATGAGATGGCTCAAAATATATTTGAGTAGTCAATCCGTGGGCGGGGGTTTTTCTGGACGCAGTGGAAAGCTGTTACATATCCAATCAGAGGAATCGTAGAAGAGTCTGATTGTAAAAATACTCTTACTCTCCTTTATCCTATACATATGGCAGAGTCTATCGACTTGCTTTCCTACTTTATCTTATCAAAGCATTTTGAGCAAAATGGCTTTACCTCTCTCATTTTAGCCATGCTATCAACCTGCGTCTTACAGGTAGAACATCGCAAGCAGGCCCTAGTAGAGACCTTCATCAGCAAAAAAAACCAGTTGATATAATCTGCTCCACATTTACCGATGCCATTTTGTATTCAGCGGACCAGGCACTTGATCAGACATGTACACGGCCTTGCCGCATGCAGGACACGTACTGGAACCGCCCAGGCTCTTTAATGCTTCATTGTCGCCAAGCTTCACGCCCCCGGGGCCGCGCAGTTCTTTAAGGCCCGCTTGATTGACGGTGAAACCTGGTGTGAAGGTTCTTGGACCGCCCTTCTTAAGGCAAGACTCGCAGGTTGGCCCGGACGGCGAATCCCCAAAGGGCCGTCCAGCGAGTGGGGTTTTACATGTGGTGCAGGTAAAGCACTGAAATCCTGTAATTGTCAAAGCAAGCACTCTGCGGAACTA
This sequence comes from Spizellomyces punctatus DAOM BR117, assembly GCF_000182565.1. NCBI lineage: Eukaryota > Fungi > Chytridiomycota > Chytridiomycetes > Spizellomycetales > Spizellomycetaceae > Spizellomyces > Spizellomyces punctatus. The sequence goes on from NW_015971543.1 coordinate 642,689, forward strand.
AATTCGATTCACCGCTTACCTCACTGTGACACACGCTCCCATCCAGTTTAACAAAGCGACCAGAAACTGGCTTTCCACATCTAATACATTGTAGATTGGAGTTGGCACTAACCACCAGTACTCGGCACTAGCAGAAGACTACTGTTTGAGATAGGGTAGGTGGTATCAGCTAGACATGCCAAATGGAGAGGAATCTTACCTCGGGATGCCAGATTTTGCCTTCATCGACTATATATTTGCCATTGATGCCTTTTCCGCACTCGGAGCATGTGAAGCATGCTTCATGGAGTAGCTGCCCAGTCGGAAGTTGTATTCCTCCATGTCTGACCACCTCGAAACACTTATCACAGCGTACATGAAGGTCTGGAACGTCTTTCCTTTCGGCAAACTCTTTCAGAGCGGCACTGTTATCATCTACAGGCACTGTCTTTGGAGCTGGAGTGGGCGTTGCCTTGACAGCAGCAGATGGTCTCGCAGACTTGATCTTCTCATGACATGGACGACAACAAGGTTCTCCGTTGAAATCCAAAAAGGAGCCATCGATTACAGAATGGCAATTGAAGCACTAAGAGCGGATTCACATTGAGTTCCTATGAAGATCATACTTACAAAAAAGGATAAGCAAACCTTGAAACAGCTTGGATGATAATACTTGTTCAGTGCCTCAACACCCTGCCCAAAGATGACCTTGAAGCATTCAGCACAACTCTTGCCGGCATCAAAACATTCCTTGTGCCATATTCTCCCTTCCTGCGACACATATTCTTTTCCCAGCCCCAGAACTGGCCTCCGACACTTTTCGCAGTCTCCCTTTTTAAAGTGTTTCCCATAGCATGCTTCGCAGTACACATGCTCTCCGGCATGCGTCGGCCCGACAAATACGTCCTCATGCTTTGTTAGTTTTCGCCCGCATTCAATACATATTTCGTTCACGGAGGTATTCTCATCTCCAAGCATTTTCCTTAGTCCCTTCTCAACGCCCGCATTAAGACCGCTACTGAGATATGCATTTGAATAAATGTCCCCACGGTTATCTTTTGCCGACAGGCCGCTGTCAACTGCGTCGACAGCTTTTGTTCCACATGGGGCACAGACTCCGCTCGGTTCACGGACAATTTCGCCGCATTGCTTGCAGTATCCCATGCTAGTTGCTTAATGACAACACCTGGTCCTCCAAATGCGGGAATGGAGTAGAGTGTGGGGAAAAGCACGGAGCAAGTCGATTCCATAAGCGGCTTCTGGAAGCTTTTGTGCAAAGTCACTGTATTATTTTGCCATTAGAATGACTGTGCCATCTTTGGATGTTTGGTCATCCAAACGAACCCCTCATTTTTCCAGTTCAAAAAGCTTGTCTGGTTTGCTCGCGATTTGCTGCCTCCCGTCCTGGTGCCCTTTTATTTTTCCAAGCAGGCTATCCCACCATCAAGCGCCGGGTATACATACATTACTTGTCACGATCACCTTTTATTGCCGTACAGTTGTAAACATCTCCGTATCGTTATCTTGGGAACGGTGACAGTTTCAAATTCCCACTAGCGCAGTTCCTTGATCTCCAGCTCGCCGTGTGTCGTTTCCCCTTGCCATTTTTTACTCAACAAGAGCGCCCTGCTACTTGACGAAGGCTGTTTATGCTGGAGATTATCAGTGTGATATAGAGGCTGTGCAGATCACTGTCCGCAACTCCAGTTCAGTTACGGTATTGTTATTTCCTGCTGTTGAATCCAAGGGCCGTCCTACACTAGCAATGCTAGCGAATACGGACAGTCAGGAAGGTGCCAAATCCGTAGAATCAGTCCAACACCTCCAAGAACAGCCAAGAGAAAAAGAATCATCTCGATCACCGTCAAATCCGTCCGGCTTCCCCGCATTCTCTCTCCCGGCAGCTACCTCATCAATTCCAACGTGCAGCGTTACTCCATCAGAAACTTCCCTGTCAACATCAAATGACGGTATAACTTCGTTCGAAGACACGTTCAGTCAGTTTGTAGACTCCATGGCACCCCACCAAGGACCGGAAGACAGCGTGGAAGGGCATTCTGGTCACCTCGAAAACTCCGACCTTCCTGAAGTATTGAATATCAATCATATGGACTGGGAAGGTCAAGGGCTTCAGGATATTTTTGGTATGTAACTGGTCCAGAATCTGAGCTGCTAGCAATAAGTTTGCTACACTTCACCACGCACTGTACTTATCGGCGTTCACTGTCCATAGATCCTAATACCCTTCAGGCACCGGTTGACGGGGCAAACTCTTTGCGGCTGATGAATGATGTAGATTCTGGTTCGTCAAGAAGCATAGGTGATTTTACTTCACAACCTACCGATTCTGGCCAGAGTTTATCCTGGCCGACCGAACATGCTCTGTTGGACGAAATGTCAGGTATGCTACCACAATCGGGTTGCCACAGTTCTCATTGGGCCGCCCTTTGCGACGTGTAAACGATGGAGTACATACTGAATTTAATCCTTTTTTCTTCAGGATGCGAAGCCACTGACGCCTTTCCTCTGCAATCGTCTTTCGACGATTTCACCTTGTCCGGCTCATTACAACAGGAAAAGACCGGTGGTTCGGTTAATCAAGATACTAGTGCTTTTACTGCTGACACAAATGATGGGATGGGTAGTACTGCACCTGCCCACGAGATCGCACAGGACGATAGAGATGCTATGAGCGAGACGACCAACGGCGAAGTACTTATGTCCGCAGTAGAATCTTTTGCAAATAGTGCCGATGCTGCCGCAGACCGTCCTGTACCGCATGTGTCAGATGCTGATATGATTTCTAATGCCCCAACTGGTTTGTCGTCAAAGGCGCCGGCTTCTCAAGCCAATTCCACGCCCAGTACTCCAACAGTAGAAAGGCGTGTTACACGAGGAAAGGCTCCTGTAAATTATAAAGCACTATTGGATGGCCCTTCCATTACAAGCAAGCTCATACCACCAAAGAAACCGACGCATAATCAAGAAGGTGAAAGAGTTTATTGTATGTGTAGAGAACCAGATTATGGCAAATTCATGATTCAATGTGACAACTGCGAGGAGTGGTAAGTCGTAATTTGCAGAATCCCAATCTGTACTCTGAGTATTCACTCCATACCTTTGTAGGTTCCATGGAAAGTGCGTCGGTTTGACCAAGAAAGCTGGAGAAAAGCTGACAACGTATCACTGTCCGCTCTGTCAAGAATTGCTCGGCTCTGCCAATGCTTCTCGTAAGTACAACGTTTTTATTCTTTGGTGCAGTTTTCTTTTCTTTCTCGGGTTTGGAGAATGTGTGGGGCGGCCTATAGTAATGGAAGGAGGGACGCGGCTGGGTTTATGGTTCTACGTTTTCTTCAAGACATATACAAAACGAGTCTGCTGCATCAGATATGTTCATGTCGTTTGGCACTGGAACACACATGAGCAATCCGGACCAGGATGTTGCGACAGCACTAGTGACATCTTTAGGAAATCCCGTAGACCTGCATTCCGCCGTGTTTTGCTGCGAGTTTGTATCCCTCCATACCTATGAACGTGTATAACTCAGACTTCCCTGTCCTGGCTTTACCATAACAGAAACCAATGTCCAGTCCACGACAGCGCAGGCGATGAGTCCCAATGCTAGAGGGGGACGTCGGTCATCCGTTCTAGCTGTTATCCCTCGTCATAACCAAACCCACGCAATGCCAAGTAGCGTGAGCCATCAAAATAGCGCAAGTTCCGGAGTTCGATCAGCGACTGCTTCATCAACGCCAGCACGAAGAAAAGAACGATCTGTCGACGTGGATCGATTTTATCGTAGTAACGTCCGTACTCTTGACACAGTTATTTCCAAATTGCAGCAACCCACTTACCTTGTTTGCTGTGCACAGGCGTCCCCAGTTACTCAATCCATCAAGTGTTCATTTGGCCCGTGTACGAAGGCTCCTATACCAAACGCACATTTCTGCAGCGCAGATTGTGCAAGAAGTTTCGCTGGAACGGCCCCACCTCTGACGTGCTTAAATGTCGCATGCACCAATTCTTCTCAAAAGGGGTCAAGGTTCTGTGGGCAGGATTGCGAGAAACTCTATGCAGAACAGCAGGAAAGATTGATGATTGCGTCACGACAAGCTGCTGCTACGGCAGCAGAGAAGACCAGTCCAAAACCACCGCCTACACCGGCATGGATGAATGATCCAGTTCGGAAAATGGCACGGAAAAACTTTGAAGAAACCCTTAGCACGATTTTTACCGAGGCAAGGGAGCATCCAGAAGTTTATGGTGGCCTGCTTGATGAAAAGATTGACTTGGAGGATCCTAAAGCGTTTGCTGCCCAGTTGGAGACTGAGCTCTTTGATGCTTTAGCAACGCCTATTAAGGGAGATCCCAAAGGAACGTTAGAATGCGGTGCACCGGTAAGTCTTCGATTTCGAACAATAGTTATGTCTTCGGAAAACTTACCCCATATACCAGTATAAGAGCAAATACCGTTCTCTGCAATTCAATTTAAAAGATCAGCGTAATCTCCGTTTACGTCGAAGAGTTCTTTGCGGGGACGTCACCTTACACGAACTTGTTCGTCTTCCGCCGGAGGACCTGGGCAACGATGAGGTTAAAGCCGCTGCCGAGGAAATCCGCAGACGATCGCTACGAGATGCTCTCAGGGTAAACACAGATCAAATAAGCTATGTCAAAAAGACGCATAAAGGCGAGATCGAAGTTGTACGTCCTGTTGTACAAGGACCTGCCGGAGGTTCCATGAATTTAAGTACAGCCTCCATCGCACCAAAGTTAACAACGGATGAAGATACTCAGGTGGAAAAACCGTCACGCAGTGAGAGCCCACTGGTGGAGCAAAAGTCACCGGGATCCATCGAACATCTCGGCGACGTACAAAGCACCGAAGCAATGGATGTGTCCCGCGTGGAAGCAACGAGCACTGCTGAAAAGCGTAGCGGAAGTAACCAGCCGGAGGATGAGGAACGTGTGTCCAAGAAATTGAAGACTGGGGCCAAAGATGTTGTACCTGAAGATGAAAGCCCCAATGCGACACCCCCTGAGACGCCAAAGGCCGATGAGTACGATCCTTATGAACCGTATTATCCGGATTCCGACAATGATCCACCTCGCGAAGAGCTGGTCTTGGAGGGCGACGCAGCGGGTGAGGACTACGAGTACGATCCGGAAACGGCCGATTCAATGGAATTAGACATGCCCTTTGTTGGGTCTCCGCAACCTGATGTGGATCCGGATGCCACTGTTTGGCGCGGAAGAGTGCACATGCCACAGATTGGGAAATTTACAGGCACCTGCAAGCAAGTGTGTGGTCGGACTATCGGGGATGTGAAGACATGGGAAGACATCTTACCTGCAACAATCTCGATCGACGGACGTGTTGCAGTGGGCATGGTCGAAAAGTATTTACGAGAGCAGCGGTACAGTGGTGGAAAACAAGTGGTGGCGGTCGAATTTCGAGCGGGCGAAGATGAACCTTCATTAGCATCCCCAGACGATCAAAACGGATTTGGTGCTCTTTTTGACTACTTCCAGTCACGAAGCCGTCTTGCAGTTGTTGGACACCATTATGTCAGTATCAAAGATATGTATATTGTACCAATAGGGCGGAATGACTCTATTCCTGGCTTCATCCAGGAATTGGACGATTGCAGAGTAGAGCCAACTCCCAGGGATCGAGACATTCTCCTTGGAGTGATCATTCTGGCCAAAGGCTTCACTGGATCCGGCTCATCGAAGAGTAGCTCTGATTCTGCCGGACACGCTTTTAATGGAGCAAGGAAGAAGAGCGAAGAAACAAATTTAGAAAAGGTCCGACCACCAGAAATAATATCCTCGATTCCCGCTACGACGTCGATGCCAGCGATACTTCCGGCGGTGCAGCCCCTACTGGTGCCATCAGTCACTCCGTTAAACAAGCCAAGCTTGCTAGACACCTTGGCTCCACTCCCGAGTGGGCCAAGCACGACAGCGAACCCACCTCCATTGGCAGGCACCCAACCGCCAATGCAGCTATCACACGGCGTGGACACGACTTCCCTTCTAACAACCCTTCTTTCCAATCCAAACAACCTTGGTCTTGTCACCAACTTGTTATCACAGCTGACACAGCCAGGTACCAATTTACCCATGGGCAATCTCAATGTTGGTAATCTTTTGGGGGCGCTGAACGGTGGTCTAGGAGGTGTACCTCCACCCACCAGCTCGCAACAGCAAACGCAACACGCCGGACTTGGGGGATTACTAGGGTCTCTGGGGGGAGGATTAGGAGGATTTGGAATGCCACAGCAGCAGCCTAGTATTCCAGGACAACCAGCTTTGAACATTTTTGGACAAGGAGAGGAGCAAAGTCGGCTTGGGGGAAGGAATGGTAGACAATCACGATGGGATCGAAGATGATGAATTTTTCTGTTTTGGGCATGATGATCGTTGTTAATTGTAATATTGTTGTAGGAAAGTTTTTGTGTTGTCTCTGCTAATACTTGTTTGTAAATATGCGATATATAATATCTTTTTTTTGAATTCTAAAGTTAAAATCAGTTGTAGGATCAAAACGTATTGAAAAATGATTTAAAGTACACGTAAGTGATATTTCCAAGCCTCGCGTAGCTTTGACGTCAGGAAGGGTCGCTCTGACAAAACACAGTTGAAAGCTGCTTTTACAAACCCACTCTTGCTTGGCTTTTGTTTTTGAATTTGTTTGATATCTCATCTCACCTACGAAAGAAGCATCAATTTCATTTTCTGGTACAAACACTGGTGAATTAATACTGTTTACATGGTGAGGAAAGATACTCACCTCCTTTGGTTTCGGTTTGTAGAGAAATTTCACGATGAACGAATTACCGTTCCGCCACGTCGCCATTGTCGTCTTTGGAGCATCCGGCGATCTTGCCAAGAAAATGACCTACCCGGCCTTGTTTTCTCTCATGGCCAATAACATGCTCCCAAAGGATCGTACACATTTCATTGGCGCTGCAAGGTCAAAGTATAAAATGGAGGACTTTCATAAAAAGATTTCATCTGGAATTAAGGTGAGGTCTTTATAGGTCGATTGCTGGCATATGCTTGACAGTATCGCTAATCTTTCTCAACCAGCAGAGCTCTGACCAACAGGTCCTCTCCAAGTTCTTGGAGAAATGTCCCTATATCTCCCTCTCGGCTTATGACGATGGACCCTCTTACCAGCGTCTCGATTCAGAGATTGCAAAGCTTGAATCCCAGTCAACTGGGAGCGGCAAGAATCTGCGAGTTTACTATATTGCGCTTCCCCCTTCAGTCTTTGGGGATGTTTCTGAAAACTTGCGCAAATATGCCTGGCATAAGGAAGGTATCAATCGAATCATTGTAGAGAAGCCTTATGGAAAGGATTATCAAAGTGCCAAGGTGCTCTCCAACAAATTGGCAAGCTTGTTCACAGAAGAGGAGGTGTATATCCTTGTTACCGTCCGAGACGCGTACATGAATTTTTTAAATTAACTCTGTCGTCTGCATAGGTTTTCCGGATAGATCACTATCTTGGCAAAGACAGCGTGAAAAGCGTTTTACCGCTACGATTCGGTGCCAACCCGTTTCTTTCCTCTACCTGGTCCCGCGAGCACGTTCAATATGTGACAGTAAACTTTAAAGAAGCATTTGGTGCTGAAGGTCGCGGGGGTTACTTTGACGAGTTTGGAATTATCCGCGATGTCATGCAGAATCATTTGATGCAGTGGATTATATTGGCGGGGATGGAAAGACCAAATAGCTTGAGCGTCAAAGATATTCACCAAGCCAAAGTATGGTTTTTTACTTATTTTCGTGCTCCAGATGAACATCATGATATTCAAGTTCTTTTCTTCTTAACAGCTCAAATTCATTAACGATTGTCGGCCCGTCCGCCCGTCGGATGTGATTATCGGCCAATACACCGCTTCTTCAAAGGATCCCAATAAAAAGGCCTACAAGGACGATGAAACGGTCAAAAAGGATTCAAAAGCATCGACGTTTGCCACGGCAGTCTTATATATTGATAACGACAGGTGGAGGGATGTCCCCTTCGTGATCCGTTGCGGGAAAGGTACTGATCTCTGTTGACCCATCGAGACATGAGACAGATGCTAATTGGCTGTTCTCTGCTCAGCGCTGGATGAGACTCGTGCCGAACTCACTCTACACTACAAAACCCCACCGGATTCTCTGTTTCCTAGCGAGTCTGGACGCACTGGAACAACGTTTACCATTCGAGATCATCCAGAGAAATCTCACGTTCTTACTGCCACAACTAAGAAACCAGGACGAGGATTCACAGTTCTGAATGCTCCTTTATCGATTGACTTTAGCAATCCAAAATATACCGATTCGTACGTCCCAACCGCTTACGAGGTTCTTATTTACGATGCTGTTCGAGGCGATCATACCTGGTTTGTTCCTCGCGAGGAAGCAGAGGAGGCGTGGCGGGTATGGGACGATGCGATCAAAAATAGTGAGAGCCGCAATCCTCTCAAATATGAGTATGGGAGTGAGGGGCCGAAAGAGGAGAAAGATTTGTTGAAACAGTTGGGAGTTGAGTTTGAGACCGGTGAAGGACGTACTGTAGACGTAGCAAAAGTTATCGGAGACGGCGGAAGAGTTCAGACCTTTGCAAAGGAGCCGTAGCGCTCCATGTGATCGGCGGCACATTGTACATACATTCCTTTGTTTTCATTGCTATCAATAGGATCTTGCCAATGGATATTGCTTATTACACATATTGGAATATCAGCCGCCAATGTGCTGAACTTGAAAAAGAGACGAGCGATCGGCATTGATGGGTCTCTCAAAGAACGTAGCATCAAACTTCATCACTGGAGCCCGATCTGTCTCTCTGCTTCCTTTTTCAATAAGCGAGCGGCTTTGCGTGAACCGCAGAACTGAAAAGCAAAACAGGATCACCTTCCCAAAACTAAGACGGAATCAGAAAGAGAACTTTCACAAACGTGGATGCATTGGCCGAGAATCGAACTCGGGTCTACCGCGTGGCAGGCGGTAATTATGCCACTAAACCACCAATGCTGCTAAAATATAGAAAGACCATATAAACTCTAATGGAAAGACAACGAGAGTCCCTGAGCTTTCTGACTTGGATCCGTTTTTTCCAGGATAGCTTTTACGGGGCTTCCCCCAACCCTGTAAGCGCGCGGCGGCTTCAACCTCCCTTCAGGGATGTCCTGGGATCTAAATGATGATAAGACACACGGTCAACATCGCTCTGCGGGTGCAGAAAAGGCGATCTCGCGATTTGTCTTCTTTATAGAACTTGAACTGCCTTTAGTCGTAGGAAAGTGGAAAAATCTTGAATGATGGAAGCGGGCGTCATTGCAAACGTGTTCATCGTTTTAGGAGTATTAGGTACTATGATCTTTACCTGCGTGCATTCTTTCACGCGCAAGCAGTTTGGTTAGAAAGGAACACATCATGGGATCAACAGTAGGCAAGCGCTTTTGGAATATTAGCCTAAACCTAAGCGGAATCGACGCCCAATAGGCAACGCAACGCCTTGATACCAATATTAAGTTTCATGCTTCTTTCAAGGCGGGATACATGCCGCCCTCCTTTTCACTTTTGGGCGACGGGGTTGCAAAAAGGGGCCGTTGAATGACCGTCGATTGGGGCGATCAGCAAACCTCCCTTTACCGCTGATGAAAAGCGGGTCCGAGTCTTTCCGTCTCTTGTTTCAAGAAAATGACATACCTGATGTTCATATGCGAACCACAACGGTGCAGACACGCAGCATTTAAAGAAAGACATTGCAAACGTGAGGATGGTAAATGCATGGGGATTTATCAAAGAAGATGCGCATGTTTTTTGGCCCCAAATCAGTAAAGCCACTGCCGATGACGATTTCAAAAGGACGACACTCAAAACAAGCCCTGCCCGAAGGCAGGTGACCCTTTTCAACTCGACGCTAATTGGGGGGTTTCTGTGATTCAAGACCGCACGATGGCGTTGGAATTTGGCATCGAAAGCCCTGACCGAAGGGGCTCTTTTATAGAACCCTTCAACTCCACGCCCTTTCAAGTCATTGGATTCAGAAACGGTCAATCTCGCTTTGCAAGATACGAGGTCTCGGTTTTGTTGGATCCTCGCTACGGAAAATCATCCCTGTCCACGGTAAAGCAGATCTCAAACCCCCGTCCTCATCTGCAAGCCATGCATCAACTGCTGGCTGCATCGTTGGCAGCAATTGCAAAGCCAAGACAAAAGAAAAAAAGAAAAAAAAGACAATAATAAATGCAAGGGGTCCAGGGTTGAATTCAGTCTACTAATAAGTTAAAAGCAAAAGAAAACGGAAACTGCCGACGACTACTTTCATATCCCCGGCTTGTCTAAATCCATGTCCTCGTTCATTTAACTCCTACCGTATCCTTTGCCACTTTTGAACTTCTTAACCTTTTAGTTCTTTGCCACAAACATCTCGTCGTTTTTGCTTCGTGCAAAAATCCGCTATAAGCAATGTTGGGGCAGCTCCACAATACACGGCTCGACGTCAACCTTCTCTGTGACTGTCTGGATGGCGCCCAGCCTACCCCATTGTCCAAGCTGCATCGGCATACACACGCTTACGATGACATCTTGGCTGTGTCGCCCTACGCCCATTTGGTCAGCGACGGCCACTTTTTAGATCCGGGTCACGTCGCCATGGAATACGGTTCAATGCCTTGTTTGCCGGACTATGCTTTACGGTACCAATCTACAGGCGGGCTCCACGCCCTGTCCCCCGCAATTGCGCATGGCGGTCATTGCAACCACCTCGACTGCCGCCAACGAACGCCTCCGAATAGCTCGAATGTGGCGTGCTCCTTTGCGCCAGAAAGCATGTCCTCATCTCCTTTCCACCAACTTCGGTCCTTTTCGTCCCCGGACCAAGAGAATGCTCGTCTGGCGATGACATTTTCCGGTTCTTCTGAGACGCAGACCAACGTGGGCGCCTTTTTTCCAACTCTTGACCCACTCTTTAGCAGTACGGTTGATGGCTCTGTGTCAGATGGAGGTTACCACTGCCTCGACGGCGCTTTTGTTTCCCCTCCATCTCTGAGCCCCGATCCGTCACTGTTGCCGCTTCCATTTAGTACCTTTCCCAGAGTAGTTCATGTACCGAATGATTTGGATTCATCTTCGGGTATGTTCTCCCTCGGCGAGTCTCCACGCGATAACCAATCATCGTTTCCCTACCCATCGAGCTGTAGTCAGCCATCGCAATCGGGACATGATGAGAATCCTTGGCTCTCTCCGGTCACAGCCGGGCTCGCTACTGCTCCCGACGAAGCTGGCATCAGTTTGCCTTTGGCATCCGTCTCGCCTCCCATAACCCCTGCCACTGTTTCGCCATCGTTGATTAGACGTCCAAACCACGCATCACGTTCACCCAAGGAATGTCGCTCTCCCTTGCAGAATTTTCCAGAGATGGTGTCGCCAGTCCAGAATCTCAAACTCGGTCGAAGGCGACGAAGAGTAACTCCCTCATCACCACAGACCGATGTGGAAGAAGTCAAAGGATTCCCATGCCCTCACTGCCCTGCCGTATTTACACAGCGCTCGCAGCTGAGAAATCATTCCTCGGCACATTCTGGAAAGCCCTGGGAATGCTCGTATTGTCCCCAGCGATTCAGCAGAAAGTGAGTAATTCCTGATGCGGTGTCACCTGGTTCTTCGGGCACCAGAACCGCGCGACTGACATCCAATGGCGATGCTCCTTTTAAGATACGAGAAAGTCCGCCATGAGAGGTCAAAGCACCTTCATATCAAGCCGTACGCGTGCGACATCTGCAACAAGCGCTTCAGCAGGACTGATGCTCTGGCCAGGTGTGTACTTTTTGATGCAATCGTATCGAGTGAGGATGGTTTACCAAACTCTTCTTTCGACGGTTTCAGACACATGCTCGTTGAACAACGAGCTGTAATCAAGCGCGGTGGCTCGGATGAAGACGACGAAGCCGTATTTTCCAAAGAGGATTCGGATGGTTAATCAGTTTAGACTTTTCTTGGAGAGAACTTGCGCTTCAAAGCGTTTGTTTAGATTGGCAGGATTACACGTGTAAATTATAGAATGCATCCTTTAAGCACGACCCAATCATCCAGATATAGGTTTGCCTGAACAATGTCATCGCCAAAAGTCTTTGCATCTCGATCCTCCCGAGATTCTCAGTCATATGTCCTGGTGTCCTTCGTTGCAAATGCATTGTGTCATTTCTGGGTCGTCATGTTGACTGCTCTCCAGATCTGCCAACTTTTGACGATTAGGCCCTTAAGGGCATCTTGTTCGTGATTTCCATGCTCCTTTGGGCGTAAGATCACGCTAGAATGCTACTGCTGGCATCTTCGATTATCCGGCATGATGCATTTTGTGTTGTGCCGAGCCTTCTTGGGAGGTTTCCGTTGGTCTGCTGCTGCTGCAAAATAAAACCAACTCATCGTCCTTTCCAGCAACGTCCAGTCTCCAGAAGCCTATCCGACGTTGTCCCATCTCGCTTGTCCAGACCCGTGGGAAAATGATAAACAAATGATTCCACCATGGACGCGTTTACATAATCTTGACTCGCGCGCCATGCGAGGGGAACGAACGCACGCCAGGAGGTCTGCCAGGAGGTGGAAACGACGACGATGATTGGGCCTTCATGGCGTGCTCAGAAGAATGACGTACGCAGATAGGAATCTTCCGCCGAGAATTTCCGATTGCAAAAAAAAGCGCAGTCCCCAGGGTTATAAAAAGGCGACGTTTCTCGCCTCCCCCCTTCTCTTTACTCGTCTTCTCCACTTGTCTTCTTTGGTTGAAAAGGACTGACTGTCGCGATGGCGGAGCGGCGGCCACAACTCACCGCGGTGGGGGTGTCTCTTGGCTCCGGCCGGAGGAGGGCCTTGAAAAAAGAAAAAGAGCTTGTCTCTTACAAAAAAAGGATGAAATAAAGGATGAAACTTGACAATCATTGATGCTTTGGCACTTGGTTTATTACGCAAAGCCGACGCTCGTTTCTTGATGAGATTTCAAATGCCTGGTGATCCAGATATTCTGGGCTTTAAACACTCTACAGTCATAGAGTCAGTGCACATGGTGGCCAAGATGGGCAGCTAATGCTGTACTGACCGACTTTGCCATAACTCGTATCCAGTCATCCGGCCCAATTTCACCGTCTCCATCGTTGTCGCATTCTGCTAGCATCATTTGCAATTCTTCGTCTGTGAGATCCTCCCCCAGATCTTTTGCGACACGCTTGATATGCCAAATGTTTACACCATGTAATTGTCAACTCCCATAGATATATTGCCACTCACTTTTAGTTCCCGTAACCCGACTCTGCCTCTGGCGTCAGTGTCGAAAATTCGGAAAGCTTCAAGAATGTTTTCACGACTATCTTTTTCGGCCTGATTGGGTAGAATCAACTGAGCCCGTGAAACTTCTCAATCCACACGAAACGGTTTTCACATTATGCTTTCTTACCAGCTTTATGGCCATCAATTGCAGAAACTCTTCCAAATTCAGGGTAGGAGAGCCGTCTACATCGAAGAGAGCAACCAACCTTTCCACTTCTCCTGGCGCAGGGTGGAACCCGAGGGCACGCATTAGGATTTTAAGTTCTTTCACGTCAATTGTACCCGAGCCGTCCGTATCAAACAAATTGAACACCTCTCGTATCTCTATTGTGTTATAGATTGTTAGCTTGTTGATTGATGATGCTCCCATATCTGCCAAGGAAGGGATAGGTGACCTTGCTTTTGAGCTGGCGATAGATCTACGCGTTTCCTCGTGGAGGTCGTAGGCATGATGCTTTTCCTCCTCTCATAGATCTTGGATGTTACAGGCTTGTGTTGAAGAACATTTTCCTGTATGTCATTGACCACATCCTCTGATTCATCATCTTCTCGATCTTCCCCTCCCTCATTGAAGGCAAAGGAGACAGTCTTTTCCCTTGCCCCGACATTTTGCTCGGGACCGGTCACAGGAGGGGCTAATGGAGGTCCTGTGCTTAGGCGTGGAGCACCAGCTAGACCCACCGAAGGTCTCCGCTGTGTCACTGACAGCCGACGGGGGATACTAAAGCTTCCTCTTCTGGATGATGACAGCAAGTCGGACGGCGCAACCTATGTTGAATGAATCAGTTCCAGAGATGCAGAAGATAAAGAGGAATGTAATGCACCTCTTCGCCGTTCATTCTCGACGGCATGTATGGTTGTGTGGAAGTCGGATCGTACCGCTGTGATGGGTTGGATTTTCATGAGCGGTGGAGCTTACTATATCAGCTCACGTAAGCACGTTAGGGTTCCTTGATCCTGCAATCGGATGCTCCGTTGTTTGTTTTCAGGCCATGACCTGCCCAAAATTGTATCATGTCCGAGCCAGAGTAATTGATATGTAGCTCTGATGGGTGACAATGAAGCCAGCATTGGAAGGGAAAGCGTTACATGGGACTCCCATTGCCGTCGGATCTACATCTGGAGAATTGAGGTCCTCGGAGGTGAAAAGGATCAAAGGAGCCAAGTCCTTAGGAAGTATAAGCAGTCTACATTCGACAGATAGATTTGAAAGCACAAATCGTCTACATGGAAAAGGAGGGGGATCATCAAGATCTGTACGAAGTGTGTCGCGCGACTCACTTTCTGAAAACATCCCTAGAACTCCTTCACGAGGTCGATTGACCAAAAGCAGAAGAGAGTTAAGCCAATCAACATCGAAGAGCAATTTAGGCTCGCAAACAGAGAGATCTACTTCAAAGGGCAATTTATATAATGCAGGCCAGCGCTCAAAATCACGAGATAAGCTACTGAAGGCTGTTAGGGTTACTAGTACTGCCATATCCCTCCGTAAAGGATACCAGCAACAGAAAGGTCAAAAATCAGAGGAGGAACAGAAACCGAATTCCTCTTTGACGGAAGCAGACTCGGAATCTAAAGCTGTACCGCCAGCAACGCTATACGTCCCAATCGGCAAGTTTCTCAGCTCGGTCAATGACATTCAAAGTGTTCTGCGCTCAGTGAGCGCTACCTTCTCGGAAATCTCTCGCTCTCATCAGCGTTTGGCTGAGTGGCGTCCGACTTGGCCAAACTTGGATGACATTAAGGCTGGCAAAGTTCCCATGATGGTGCAAGATAATGCAGCTTCCCCGCCTGTCAACACAGAAGAACTCACCATTTCTGAAAAGGATATTGATGAGCATGTTCATAGTCAGGAGGATGTAGCATCTTCCTTTACCGGCGAGATTCAAGAAGCACCGGTACTACCTAGTAGCATTGATAGGTTATCGGACGGTCATGTTAGGGCGTCAACCCACGGCGATAATATCCTTGCACCAGATGTTGAGAGGGAGAGCTCAGCAACGAGTACCGTGGAAGAGCAACGCGGTAGTGGCACGTATGCTAATCCTTTGGAGATGAGAAGTTCCGGTAAGCCAACCAAAGACTTCCAGTTTCCTTACCGTTCCGGTTTTAACAGTGTTTTCAAACCAGCAATAGTGCAGTCGGAAGAGCGGCTACATCTGAGCTACGAAAGTCCTGGTGGGAAAGTTCATTCGGTGCTGGCTCCAATTATATATAGTGAGGGTACGGCAGGAAAGGAACTCTACCCTAAGGACAGAGAAATAGCAGAAATGGACGCGGCCCCTGGGCAGAGCGACACGGCACCGCATGAACGCTTTTCGAAAAAGCTGCAAGGGTTACAGGGTTCATCTGCATCAAGCAGTCAGCGGGAAGAATCCAATATCACGGAAAGGATTTCAATAGAACGTCCCGTTGGAAAGCAATTGTCTGGTTTGGACGATAGGGAAATCTTTGAGGCCGTGCGAGCACCTGATGCTGCACAAGATGAAATCTACCATGCGAGTGGCTTTCCAGATAACAGGATGGACGAGGAATATCTGAAACCAATGCTTCCACTCACGCCAAATAACGATGTATCTCGAAGTTTCGGCGAGGAGATTAGGTCAAAGGATGAACTAAAAAACCTGGATCATCCTTCAACCAGTTGCGGAGAACTGCCACTGCATCGCCCTAAGAGTGCTTCCTCGACACTATTTGAGAGGAAGTTCCCTTTTGAACCACGATTGTCTGTATCAGACGTGGTTCGTAAAAGCGAGCCGATGTTGGCAGTTTCTGAAGGGAACCTTCACCATTTGCGAGGCATTCAAGGTAAAACAAAGGCAATGAGCGCACAGCCTGTGAATTCACGCCTTTCCGAGCGGCAATCGTCCAGCGCCTCTAATTTAAATCGACAGCATTCGGCGCCTACAGGAGAGCGAAAGCAATGGCGTAGTGTGTCGGTAGAGATTAACTCAGGGTCGAGACCGGTACCACCACTCTCGCCATCCACTCCACAACCATGGGAGGATGATGATGAGATGCCGAGTGCAAGAGCCCAAAGGCGTGAGCGAGAGAGAGACTTATACGGTCCAAAATCTGGCAAACAAGTGGATTCTAATGAACGAGTGGAGAAAATGCCGGAAACATTACTTGTTCAGGAGGATGAACATCAAGATCGCAAGGACGACGTGACATGTATCTCAGAAGATGCGCAGCAAATTTTAAGAAGTAAAGAATTTATCGTTCGGAGTGGCAAGGCTCCAAAGAGGTCCCTTAGCTTGGGAACTGAACTATTCTCCAAGAAAAGGTCTGCATATTCAATTTCCACTGCGGTAAAACGTGAAATACCATCCAGTCGTCCATCGAGTGCGAAAGAAATTCTGCCACAAGTTCTCAGAAAAAGTCGTACAAATATTACCACCACTGATTGCGAGGTCAAAACTGCAACTACTGTCAATCTCCAAGTAGATCTTCAAGAGAAGCATGTCGGAGTCGTCGCCTCGCCACTGAGCAGCAGACCGTCCACTACACATCGTCCAGTCTCAGCAAAGTCCAATCATGCCACAGAAGATGATGTCGAACATCTTGATGGACAATTATTTGCTCAACTGATCAAGGAAGCTATATCTACCGAAAGAAAAAACTCCCTACCGAATGCAATGAATGAGGGAAGACGTCCAAAGAGCGCCTGGAAGTGCTCACCACAGGGCCAGACTAGCCAATTGCCCTCTCTTTCTCGACCGCAGACAGCCATGTCATCTGTGTCTCATTCACATCCGTCTACATCAGTCGTGGACGTGAATAAACAATATGAATATGTGCAGAGCGCCCGTCCTTGTTCTGCTCTTTGTCTCCGACCAGGCGCATCCCTGCTGAAGGATTTGATGTGGACTCATAAGCTATTCGTCTCCAACGGAGAGCCCACTGAGGAGTTGTTTGGCATGGAGACTGAAGATATTATTTTCGAAGAGTTTCACCCTCCAACCCAACAGCGCCGTCCTACTATTGCATCAACACAGACAACAGCAGCGCAGACGCAAGATGCTCCTCCCCAAGCGGCTGTTTTGCAGACGAGCACATTGGAAGCAGATGGTTGTGAGACGGCTTCGTTGATAGAGAGACTGCAACTGCTCCGTCTGCAATTAGATGGAAAGAATGAGCACATGCAGAAAAAATCGAAACGCCCCGCCTCCGCATTGTCGGTATGGTCGCTGGAGAATCGGGTCCCACTAGACTCTTCGCTAAGGACATCCTCCGCGCGTGCACGGGCATCATCTCCCCATCATCTCAGACCTACATCCGCAGTCG
The DNA here is from genome assembly GCF_000182565.1 of Spizellomyces punctatus DAOM BR117. NCBI lineage: Eukaryota > Fungi > Chytridiomycota > Chytridiomycetes > Spizellomycetales > Spizellomycetaceae > Spizellomyces > Spizellomyces punctatus. The sequence goes on from NW_015971543.1 coordinate 660,281, forward strand.
AGCATTATCACGATGCTGGCGTCTGGATATCTGATGAGTTCCCTTTAATGGAGTCGCCTGCAATGTGGGAAGACAAGGATGCGTTGGCCAGAATGTATTCGCAGATTGCGTCAATGCGCGAACAGGGGGAATACTCGGCGCCTTCCCAGCGGACCGTGCTCTCCAATTCTGTACGCGGGCCCTTCAAAGGCCTGCGCACGGAACTGAATCCCACATTGATTGTAGTAGACGATTCCATGATACACGTTCCTGCTGAAAGCCGGACGCACTCTCGTTGTGCCTCTGCTCACCACCCGACGGGTACTGTCGTCGCAACGTCTCATGGGTGGGCTGTTGAAACTGGCGACTTTGATTGCGAATCCATTCTTCTGGATGATGATATTGGGGATTTGGACGCTGCTACCTTAGCCGAAGCAGTTACGAGCATTCCTCGACGTTCACCAAGTCCCCGAGGCAGACCACGATCGCAAACCCCAACAAGGGAAGGCCATTCGTCTGAGATGGTGGAGGGTTGGTTCGTTCGTAACATGAGGAAGGAGGATCTGCCACAACAACAAGTCCAAACACCGAGGCACACCGAAGTACTGTCGGTAATGATACCAGAGACAGAATCGGAAAACCCCAATGTTTTGATACAGAGTGAAGAACCGAAACAAGCATCTGACACAGACACTAATGAATGCACTGGAAAGGAAACTGAATCCACTATACCCGTAGCCCGTATCAGAAAAAAGAAAAAGCGAAAGAAGAGATCTATTCGGCGCAAGAAACCGGACAATGCTACTTCATCGCCCGCAATTACAGCAAAGCGGGTACGGAAATCCAGAGACCATACGTCCTTGGAAAATAAAGCAGTACTTGGATCTGTCGCAATAGAAGAACAAGTCGTCAATGACGGAGAAGCTCAACAGACCAATCTGAACGCCTCTCTTGCTGTACCCGATACGAACACGGACAATGTTGTGGAAAATGAAGACAGTTTGTCCGGCCAGAGACTTGAAGAGGCGATGGAAATTAAAGTCAAGTATCGCCCACCGCAAAATGTCGATGCTGTTATACGGTCAATCATACGGATTGACAACCACGTCAAGCATTTGCAAAGGTGGGGGATGAGCTACGATTTAACTGTACTGGTTGCCACTATCCTTACTTACTGTGGAATCTTGGCAGATGTCTCCGAGCGTACCACAATGTGATCCAATACCGACTTTATCTTCAAATGATTCGCTACGTTCAGAGGTGAGGCTATCTGACGATACTTCAACTATTTGTCACCAATGATTCATCTAGAGCGTACCGGGGACATCGAGTCCGCTTGCAATACCTCCGCTGTCTGCAGCTGAAACGCAGTGGAAGAAATATGGTGCTGGCAATGAAGCAGCTGGAACGAATAGACGAAGGTGCCATTATTCGTGACAATGGAGAATACCAGCGTCCTGCTGCCAATATGAGCCGGAATTCGTTCCATTCTGGATCGGATATCTCCGAAATTCCGAGTATATCGTCCAGTTTCCCTTCTGGCATGAGCTTTGAAAATTCAATGTCCAATCTCAACCCTCTCCGCCATCGTATTTTGGTAATTGTTCGCCGAAGAAAAAACATGGACATATGGTTGAGGAAAAGAGATATGTTATTGGAGAGGAGGGTTGTTTGGGGAAAGTGCAAAGCCATTTGCGATGCGCTACGCGCGTCTTATGGACATTGGTTTGATCTCTTGGCTCGTGGAGGACCGTCAGTACTCTTGTTTGGGACATTTGTTCCCGGGGAGGAAGAATTTCCTTTCGAAAACGTTCAAGTTGAATTTCAACCCTCCTCTGATATCGCAAGTACGCCATCTGGGGGTCGAAGTCGCCGACCTAGTTCTGTCTCCGCCGATCCTAGATTATCTCGTCGTACGAGCATGGCGCCAACAATTCCGGAAGTGGGCTCACGGCGTCCCAGTAGCTTTGGGGGACTTCCCCAGGCTGCCACCACCAAGCGGGCGCGTCGAAGTACGCTGGCTAACCCGATAGAAGCTGCCATGACCAGATTAACGATGCACTTGACCCTAGAAAGTGTTATCGAGGTTATGGATGTGGTCTCTGGCACGTCTTAGGCGGCCAGCGACATATCGTCAGGGCCGGTGATGCGCGGTGGAAGCGATGTGAATGTCATCTGTGTGCTATATGTACTTTAGTCTTAACATAAATCAATACCTATTAAACATGTAAATACATAGGATCTTGTGATCAGGTACAGTTTTGGCCGAGACAGACATCTCATCTACTCAGCTATGAATGACTTTCTCCACGTATCCAGACCCTTTCTAATCTCTTCATTTCTTTTACTTAGCTCTACCCGCAGCTGTTTTAACTCAGCGCGAAGCTGGCAGAGCTCCTCAGGGTTTTCTATTTGGGATTCTATTGCATGTTCCAGCATAAATGTCATGCCGGCAAAGTCATCGCCAAAGAATTTTTGGAGTTTGCTGAGTTGCTTTCTCTTTTTTGTTCTCTCTACTTCAGAACCCATGTCCTCTTCAGAACTTCCCGGGTGTGGGCTTTCGTCAAATGCTGCCATTTTTTCCATCAAATCCACGACGCCGTTCTCGTTCTGGATGAACATGCTGAGTCCTCGGATGGCCCTCTGGTGAGAACTCGCTGCAGAGTGCGGATCAAAGAGGGGATTTCCGGCGACTAAATTACTGGGTGGAACCTTGCCAAACACTCGCTCTAATTTGCTGTTTCTCCTCACATGCTCTTGGCGCACTTCTGGTGATAGAGTAACTGGTGACTTTGGCCTCACGGATGATGCGGCATCGTTTACGGTTGCTGCCGGCAAACCCTCGCCTAAAAGTGCCAGAAGCTTTTGTACCCTCTTCCTACGACGAGATCTATCATTGTCTTCCAGCAATTCAGAGCCACGTGTAATGGAGTGATTACTTTCTTGAGAACTCAGATGACAGTTCGTTGCCGTCTTGCTATGTAATCGCACTTTGGAACCGTCGGCTGAAGCAACTGCCGTTTCGCTTCGCGCTTTCCTCTCCGAAAGCTGTACACCTGCAGATGTAACGTCTGTTTTTGATGCTAGTAGCAATGAGTCGATGCTGTAAGATCTTCTTCGGAGTAGCGGGTTTGGACAAAGAACCTCGCCTATAGGCGTTCCAAGTACCGCCTTGATTTTCAGTTTTTGTTTCACTAGCCGCTTTTTCTCAGTTGGATCCAGCTCATTCTGATTTCGGCGAGGTAGTGGTGGGGTATATGAATGAATAGTGTGACTACGAGTCCGACCGGTGATTTTGCGTTCGTTCCCTTGAAGGCTGGCAACAGAATCCTGACGTGTTGCCAGATTCTGTGCCTTTAGCTGCGGCTTTGGTAAGTTTTCTCCAAAAAAGTTGTGTAGTTTTGAAAATCTACGCTTCTTGAATATGCTTTCAGGAACAATCGCTTCCTCCGGGTTTTCCTGCTTTGCATCTTCAACCTCTTCATGCCCTAACTCGACTCGCGGATTTGCTTTCGCCAACTGTCGGTGGATTTGATCTCCAGAGGGGCGAGCACCAAAGAACTTTGTCAATTTCTTGTCTTTGTTTATTCTGCTCTTACGCTTGGCAGCTGACGCGTATTGCGCGTCACGAAAGTACGTTGCAGGGGTACTCATGTGAGGAAAATAGTGTCGCAGGATTACTGTCAAGACTTGCACCTGAAAAGGCATCGAGCCATCGCTGGGTGGAAAAAAGGAGGTGAATGTATTCTGGTTTTGAAGTGCTGGGTTTTCCAACGTTGAAATCAGCTGCTGAACCAACTCCCAATCTGGAGGAGCCATTTCAAAATAGGATGCGTGAAGAAACCCCATTTTATAACCTGGTCCACCTGGATTTTAAAAGTTCCTGGGATCAGGCCTCGGTCATATGGACGAACATCGAGAGCGTAGCACTGTACCAGCTAGTCTTTGCTCATTATACTCCATGTACAGCTGATGCTTTACGAACCTTCCAAAGCTTTGCCCTTTCAAAGAATTGTAAACCATTTCTTGGCACTCGTCAAACGTTGCCCTTGTCACTGCGGCCATTGATCTCGTAACGTCCAACTTTGCTTGTGGTCGAAGATTGACAGGGAGAGGACATCCGTCGTTAATATATGTCATGAAAATATAACGGCCGTAAGGACCAACATATTCCAGAGGCACATCTTGCAATATCTCCACATCAATCCAAAATAGCAATTTTTCCAGGGTATGGTCTGATGCACAGAACTGAACAAATCGCTCCAAACCAACTTTGTGGTGCAAAACGTTTTGTAGCTTTTCGTCCATTGATAAATGCTTTGTGCGCGTCTTGGCAGTTTCAAAATTGCGGGCATGCTGGTTCCATGTAGAGGTCAGCTCACAACCGTTGATAGTAGGAAGTCACAGAGACGTTTCCTACATGTGTCGAAGGTCTTCGTTCGGTTGGACCAATCGTTTGCTTGGTATCTGCTACTGCCTCCACATTGTCGGCTGGCTCGGCTTGCTCACCTGGAGAATATACATTGCGAAATCGATCAGCAGTTCTTGATCTGCGCGCTCTCCCAGCCTGGCTTACATTCCGTTACTGTCATTACATGAACATCCTCGTCGTGTCCTAGAACGTCCTCGATGCGATCGCTAAAGTTCAGGGCAATCATATTCGTATCGTACAAAAGGCTAAAAAGCCAAAGGTAAGTTCCTGGTTATGGTTAAACATCAAACAGTTCGCGCGAGGAGTACCAGCATTCAAATGGTGTCAAATCCAAGTCACCATCTGACGATTCTAAGGCTCTCGCAAATAGCTCGACTTCGATACGCTGGGCCAGGTCCTTTTCAATATGCAAACATCCATGTGAATCCACATTACGCAATTCCTAACAACAAACTGGTGTTTACTTCAATAGTCTCCTGGGCATCGACGATGACCGTCAGTGGCTCTGCGGAAGAGATGATATGAAGGCGAATAAATCTGTTGAGCTGTGCGGACATGCGTTCGATTAGCATTTGGCTGCCAAGTGAAGACATGTAAATTGCATCCCGTACATGCTCCACTAGGCGACTATACCGCTTTTCTGCTACCGCACTTGCGCGAAACTGCCACCGTGCTCCTGTGCCGGAATAATAGCTCCAGCGTTCACCTTGCAGCCAGTCATTATTAACGTCAAGAAGATCGCCTATGAGTTCTTTTCCTCTCCCAGAATCTTTTGTTGCTTTCAAGTTCTCCGTTTTGTGGTGGGCTAAACTGTCTCTCGATGTTTTTTGCTTTGCAAAGTCTGGCAATGGACTGACACTCTCCAAACTCCTGGCTCGTCTGCTCTTTGTCATCTCTCAAACTGCAGACACACAGTCAAACTGCCGGTACAACGTGCCCTACCAATTCAGAAACAAGTAAGTAAGGATAGATAATGGCCATGTCAGCCGCATTCAGCCACGATTCAGGTAATCCAAGATCAAAGTTCAATTAGAACCTCGACCCCCAAGCCCAGCTCCGTTCAAAGTGTGTTTGCTTACGCAATTCGCAATTTCACCTAATTTATCTATTATTGAATTACCAAATCACATCATGTGACATTGTACCTAAAATGCCGAGGAGAGAAACCCTAACCCTAACCCTAACACTCTAGTGACAGATATTTCCTCTGCGAGAGACGCAGACATGGGCGATTCTGATGACGACCACGACATGGACAACAACAGATCAAGTGAGGAGAGTAGCAGCAGCGAGCAAGACCATGAAGACGATCTGGATGACGATGAGGAAAATGACGACTCTTTCAATCTCGGCAACGACCCAAATCTGCTGTATGTGTTATCAGCTCTCGATTAGGATACTAGTGCGCCCTGATGATTTAGTGCGTCATTTGACAGGGGACAGCTGGTACATGAATTGGAAGAACGTGAGACGAGCGATAGACAATCGACAAGGCAGACCAAGCGCTCGTCGCAGACACCAGAGATCCTACTATCTCCGACACGCACGGTCACGAGAAAACGGCAGCAGGCCACTCCGCTGTCGCAAGTACGGGAAGCCTCTCGTACTCCGACGCGTGTGACGACTCGAAGCCAGGCAAAACGTGTCACTGAAGGCGGAGGCAAGGAGGCTTCCATAACTCCAGTACAACGTACGAAACGTGCACGCCAAAAGTCAGATATCTTGGACGGATTGGATGCCGCACGGGAAGTCTTTAGGTAATGGATATGCAAATCAGGGATATTGGGCGCTTTTCTTTAACATGTGGGTTTAGTCAGAATGTACGTGATCCGATCAAGCGCGTGTACCAAGCTGTTGACGCCGAATTTCCGAGACAAGAACCTCCGACGCCGTCTCCCAGACCTGTGCCGCGGTCTAGACCCGCGACTCGTCCATCGGATGTCTTTACCAGTGATGAGGAAGAGGTCAGGGAGACAGTTGCGCGACGGGATTGTCTCGCGGAACAAAAGGCAAGAAAACGGGCAGAAAGGGGACGCAAAAGGCGAGAAAGGGAACGCGCTCGAGTGATTGCCACTCCACGCCCAAATGGTAAGATCAGGTTGGATTTTATCCTGTCAGTTTATTGTATAGTTTACACTTTTCTCGTCAGCATCTCCCACTGGAAATACGCGGACAATAGCAGCTCCGGCAGACCCTCGGCGCATGCTCGAGGTCAGTGGCGCCCGATCACCCTCTGTGACCTCTTCAGGTGGCACGGGGCCGCGACGTCGGCGCATGTGGACGCGACAAGACGAAGAAGAGCTGGAGAGGGGGCTTGAAAAGCACCAGTACCACACGAGACGCTGGCGACTGATTTTGGATGAAGGCAAAGCCAAGGGATTATTTCAGGGGCGCCATAACGTGGATTTGAATAATAAGGCGAGACAAATGAAGGAGGCCAGGCTCAAAGCAGGCTTGCCCCTTGGCGGTTTTGAGTACGCCCTTGACCGTCATCTGCATACATGAGATGAAAAGAGATTAGAATGAAAATGTGTAATGCTGACTGAATGATAATGATGCTACACAACAACTGTGCCAATATATTGGTTACGTGCTTTATGCCTTGAAATCAACTGCTGCGCCTCGGAACAAAGAGGCTTTTTACAGCTCATTCACCCCTTTAGGTTTTGCATCCGATTCTCCTGCTCCATTCGTGCCCTTGTCTTAGTATCTAGTCAAAACAACGTTGCAGGAATAGGAACATGTATTGGAGCAAATAAATCACTTTTCAAAGACATCATCCATCATGCATTTGCCAACTTGTCTATTCCTGGACGATTTCAAAAGGATTCAGAGTCAAGCCTCTTTACGGCAAAATACGGACGCAAAAAATTATTTCAATACGAGTTTCGCAATTTTGTAAATGTCCGCAAAACGCCAAAATCCCTCGTGCGTGCATGAGATTGCCCGTTCCAACGGATCAAAGGTCCGAAAACCAGTTTCTCGGTGCCATTGCCTTTTTCGTTCCATTTTTCAAAATGGTGCCAAACGAGACAGCACTGTGTTTACCTTTCCAGACGATTGCCCTCGTGCTTGACTTTTCCCTCTTTTCCACTTGATGGTCAGAATGCAATCATGTTGTCATACTTTCCATTGAATGACGGATTTGGTCGTAAGCGTTGCTGATTAAGACAAAGGGTAAACATTCACGACGAGTCAGCAGGGCAGAGGCGTTAACAATTTGGCCCCAACAAGAAAAAAAGAAAAGCTGATAGTGGGAGGCTTGGACAGTCGCGGGAGACGGAAATGTTAAATGGAGGCGGATTTGTTTCTTGAATAGCACGCAAAACGCAACGCTGGGCCCTGTTAAAAAGTTTCTCCTTGTTTGGTCTGGACTCGTTCTGTCCCCCGCAAATGTTTGTGGCCGTGTGCATTTCCACCTTCCAGGAGAGGGTCCAAGACGCGTTTCGGTACTAATCCGGAGACGCAAATTTGCGTTCGGCCACATTGGATCTCCACGACCCCCGGCTGTGTCTTTCCCAAAGTGACTATAAATTCCGTAATGTGGCTTGAATGTTGTGGTCGTCCGACAAACACCCTCAAGAATTTTATTCGCGTGCTTATCTCGATTTGCGAGCGTTTCGGAGCCATACGGAGGGGGAGGGGCGTCTTTCTTGGTCAGTTGCATACTTTCTCCCCACGCCCTAAAACTTGCGTAGTGTTTTGTTTGTTGTGTGTTCTGCCTCCCCCAGTGTGTGTGTAAAACTTCTGCCTGCAAACGCACACAAAGCAACGCACACGCACACACAGGCATTTCTTGTGGGTAAACAAGGAACCAAAAAAAAAAAACAAGGAACATCATTTCCCCCTCCGTCCTCCGTCCTTCCTTCCTTCCTAGCTCCTTGGCCCCTCCCCCCCGTCCAGCAACAAACAAAAGACTCTCTCGTGCGTTTTTCTCGTCGACTCAAAAAAAAAGAGTTCATCATCGATATCCAGAGAGCAATCATTGTCTCTTTTTGATGGACACGAGAGGGACGTGAACCCTTGGCTTTTGTTACCGGGATTTTCATACGCTGTCCCTTTTTTGCTTTTTCTTTCGAGTACCGTTCGAGGCTTTATTCCGGTGTTCGGCCTTCTTGCATTCATCCCCCAGACGAGCGAGTCGTGGTTTAAAAGGACGACACGCGCCCAAAGGTCCCTTTTCACTACGTCTACTTGCTCGCGTGTTTTATTTTTTTTTCTGTTGACGTTCGATTTATCTTCTGATACTCGTTTTCACACTGTGAGTTTCTCGTCGTTTTGTGGGTGTTGTTTTCAAGAGCGGCCCTGTCGTCGTTTGTTGGTCCTCGTTGCTGCATGCGTTTTGATTGTCGTCTCATCGACAATTGTCGCGTCTTTTTTTCGTCGCTTTGACAGATCAAGTCAAAGACCTGTCAATTCCCTGTTGTTCCAAAGGATCCGTCATGAACGTCCACCAAACCCACATGGACCCAAACATGTTTGCCGCCACGCTGGGTAATGAGTTCTCTTACGAACAATGGCTTGGTAACGATCATCAAACCGCAACGTTTATTGCGAGCACGTCAATCGAGCAGCAGCAGCAGCAAGAGCACCAACAACAACAGCAACAACAGCAACAACAGCAAGTCGACTATTTCTCTCACAACCCAACGACGCCCATGTCAGCAAGAAATACCTGGAATCCTGTTATGCCAGCAGCCCTGTTGCCGCCTTCCCCTACGTCTTCCGCACAAGACGATGAATTGCGCACGCTGCTCGAGCCACTTGACCAGCAGTATTTGACAGCCAACTTCCCGGCGCCGTCTATGGTGTCACCTGCCGTACGCTACATGACGCCGGCTGCCGAATTGCCTCCAGGCCCGTCAATGACAACGGCTTGCATGCCTCCCCAGCTGGACACTACAGCATTGACAGACAACTGGTTGCTGTTGCAGCCCTATCCACAGCCGTATCCATCCCCACCTCTACCGTTGGCGGCCGAATCCTTCTCACCGCCTCCCGCCGTTGCCTCCCTTCCACACCTATCTCGACCTGCAGTACCTTCATCTCCCAGGTCAAAAGCGCACTCGTCAAAATCCTTGGGGAAAATCGGCTCGGGTCCTTCCGGCTCTTCAGCATCCATCAAGGCCTTCCCGTGTGAAATATGCGGAAAAGTTTTCAATCGCTCCTACAACCAGCAGCAGCACATGCTCATTGTACATGCACCTGTACGCACAAAGTCATTCATCTGTACCGAAGAAGGCTGCGATAAGTCTTGTAAGTGTTTGTTTAACTTGTACAGTCATATTGCCCTGGTGCTAACTTTTTAAACCAAAACAGACTATCGTGCAGCGGATTTACAGCGACACAAACGTGTCCACGGCATTGCCAAAACGTCCCAGGACACGTCAGCTGTAGGAGCCACTGCCGTTTCTCGCTTTACGTGCTCGACTTGTCCAAAGACCTTCCTACGGAATGATCAACTCCGCCGTCACGCAAAGCGGTGTCCAGGTTCATCGTGCGCCGGCTCAATGTCGCCAAACTTACAGATTGTCACATCCTTTTGCGATGAGACGCCTTCGATAATGTTCTCTCCTAACAACATGGATGTTGTGGGCCACCAAGCCCCTCTTGTTTTCATTGCCCCGCACCCGACAGAACTGTGCAGTCGCGGATGGTCTGATCGCCTGGATTAGGCACCTGGGTCGAGTAGTTTTTCATTTGGAATACCACATTTATCTTTTTTTTTTTCTCTTCATACTTGTAAATACTATTCTTGAAGTAATGGAATGGGACATTTTTGAAAATCTGGAAGAGTTTGTAATAGGAAAAACAATTGAAGCATTCGTGGCTTGCACCTCCGGCAGCACCGGCCTGTATTATATAACCAAAGGCACATGTTGTAGACTTGTGACGTCAGCGCCCAGACACTTGGATTTCGTTGCGCGGACAGATCTCCCATCTTTCAAGATTGGCCATCACACTGAATGAACGCACAGATTGCTCTGTGGTAATCCTGTAAAACAATGAGCGCCGAACGTCCAGACACTATAGAGCTAAAGCTCTTTCACAACAATTTCGCAAAGTACGCGTTTGTCAAAGGTTGTTTTGCAGAAACACTGTTTTTTTTCGCATTGCGCATTTTTGTCCTCATAACCATCTATGCACAACAGACTCTGACCTTAGCTACGACGGGATTATCAACGTATCTCTTCAGCGACACCTTTGCAACGAGTAGTCTGAGGAAATGGCTCATTCTTTATATTTAGGCTTTCGAAAATACTTTTACAGGCTTCGATCATAAACATTTTGGAATAGAGTTTTATGATGGATCGCATTATGTAGAATTGAAGGGTGAGAACAAGAAGGTTTACCGTTACTTTTTAGTAACGGATGTATAACAGATGAAACAAATAGGCGACCAAAACCATCTTCGGGTGTTGCGGGAGACGATCAAACGGAGCGAAAATGGACGAAAGGGCATGCTTCGCTCGGTTGAGCATCAATTGGAGTTTTTGGGTATGGAAACGTCAAGCATCTCTACAATTGTGGAGGCTTCCGTTCGGTGAGCCTGGAACACTTGCTATGATGCTGGAAACCGATCTCAATGACCTCTGCCGTTTTGATCCCGGTAGCTTGTACGAAAAACTGTCCAAAGTGCACAGAATGAGGCTAAAACTTGACCATCTAAAATCCATAATCATTGTCACAAAGGTGTGTGGTCGAATCATGTTTTCTTGACGGCTGCTAAAATAGTACAAACGTGTCATTCAGCCACGAGAGCCCTCCCTTGTTCCATTAACAAAAGAAGTCGCCATATGGATAATATGTCATTTCTGCGTCGATGTATATGTGGGCGAGCCATTCAAGGAGCGGACCGAGTTTGGGTATGACTCCCTCATCAAGGATGAGACCATTAAAAAGCGCCTCAAGTTTTGGACGGAAGACGGGGTTAAAGCGAATGCTGAGAATATAAGTCTGGCGGTCACACTTGGAGGCGATGGAACTGTATTGTACACCGGTAATGTTATTGTCTGGGTACTGGAACGCATATTTCAGCAACCTCTAATAAGAGTGTTGCACCGTGTGCTGGTATTCAGCTAGCCTCTTTCAAGTAAGTCTTTCGTCGATCCTGTTTTAAGATGCCTGCAACCTAATGAAATATTGATTACAGAAAGCTGTCCCACCGGTCATGTCCTTCCATCTCGGCTCGCTGGGGTTTCTCACAAATTTTCAAATCAACGAATATCGACAGTCTCTCAAAAGCGTGTTGAGTGGAGAAGGACATCATGTTAATTTACGACAGCGATTGAGCTGTGCTGTATACCGGTGGAAACTTCCCGTCCCTCAGCCCAGTACCGTCACGCATTGTACGCGGCATGACGTGGTGCGGACAAATGGTGGATGTAAAGACTGTGAGGAATGGCCGACGGGGGATCCAGATTTTGGCACGCAGGTGTTGAATGAGTTGGTCCTTGATCGAGTAGGTTATCTGTTTGTTGATATTGCAGTTTGATATCGTTGCTAATGCTGTCCAGGGACCCAACCCAGGGCTTTTGATGCTCGAGTTGTATGTACATGATGAAAGTATCGTATCTTGGGCAAGCGTTGATCATCTTGCTGTTTTGCAGATACGTGGATAACATGTACCTCACCACAATACAAGCCGATGGTCTCGTTGTTGCGACTAGTACTGGTTCAACGGCGTATTCGGTAGGATTCACAAGACGCAATACTAAGAGCACAGCTAACATGATGCTAACATGATCTAATGGTTGACAACGAACTGCAGCTGAGTGCAGGTGGATCACTTGGTAAGTTGTATATCGCGCACTTGGGTCTTAGGAACCACTTTACGCATTCAATTGAAAACAGTACACCCCGATAAAAGTGCAATTCTGATCACACCTATATGTGCACATACGTTGACGTGCCGTCCTATGATTCTTCCTGGGCGGATGAATTTGAGGATCTGCGTGTCACCAAATAGCCGTTCAACGGCATGGGTAGGAAGTTCACATCTTGCAGCTTTTGTGGAAATGTTGAGAAACCATAATTTAATCCTGTCCTTCAGGCCGGTTTCGACGCACGCGATCGAATGGAGCTAAATAAGGCCGATTCTGTATGCGTAACGGCATCGCGATATCCGTTCTTGCAGATATGCCACGATGATCAGACAAAGGACTGGTGCCGTTCACTGATTTCTAGTCTACATTGGAATGAGCGGGAGCACCAAAAACCGTTGTTGTAGAGTGGTGCGTTACCATATTGCCTGCCATGGACTTTTGTGTTTCCAGGTAGATCCATGAAGTGTTGGTAGCTCTAGCATTCTTTGCAAGATTTCTCTTTATATTAATAGATAGTTTACAATTTCAAATGCCGTAGTCTCCTCCTCTCAATCATGCGTAAAATCTGTTCTCCTGAAAGTGCAGCCGTAGGATCGTTTAGCTTGGCACCTGGTACATCACCTTCCTCAACCCTCGTTGATAAACTCTTTCGAGCGGTCCTGGTTGTGCTGGTCCTCTTTTTGCCACTCCCCTTTCTAGCTCCCTTTTTTTGGGCGCTCCCACTTCTACTCTTTTCTACCTGGTCCAGCATTTGCAAAAGGTCCTCTGGTGTAGTCACGGATCTTCGAGGGGAAAAGATCCGCACTGCTTGTCGTCCAAGAGGTACATCCTCGTCGGGGTCTACATAATCTGGAAGTGGTGAAGGACTGGCGGTACGTGGAAGGAGATGATGTGGATGCTCATTGCTTGGGGGAGCATTGCACGGTGTTGGAGGTCTGTGACGCAAGCGTCGTGTTCGGTCGATGGATTGAAGGAGGAGAACACGGATTTCGTGAACGTTTTTATAAGCGGGGCCAAAGTAGCGGCGGAGAATGTGTTGTGGTACGTTGCTGATGATAATGAAAGGCAGGAAGAATGAGCAAAAGCTGATCAAACACATATTCACAACAAAAAAGCGGAGCGTTACCCTTGCTCAACAAGATCGATCATGGAAAGATGGTCTGGTTCGGCTTCGTTATTTTCAATTACAAAGCGAAGGCGGCGAAGCGCAATCTAAAAGGTAAATGCAATTGACATCAACATCTCCTCAATCAATGTGTGCAAAAGTGGTTTTCCAATACCCACTTGTTCAATCCTATATTGATCAATATTGCTCCGCACTGTCTGCATCTTTGTCAACGATGCTGGTAAATACGTCACAGGGAGCTTGTGTTCAGTTGCGAGCGGTAGACTGGACAGGGATACGCCAGACATCATGGGATCGTCGCTGGATGCGGTAGCCGAGGGAAGACTTTGGTTTGGCGAACGACGTGTGTGAGAGTTTGACTGACCACTACGACCGGAAAGTGGTCTTTTGGCGGACATTGGGCGAGATGGAGCTGGTGAAGCTTTCGTACTGCGGCATTTGTGAACGGTTTATATCAAAAATATGCCAAGGAGTACGGCCTCTTGTACAGTACCTTTTAGTTTCCGTCCCAGCATTTTCGGCATCCGTACTCTTTTTGATGAGTACAGCAGGGTTGTCTGGCACTTGCTCAAAGCGCAACAAGGATTTTGCGGAATCGTCCACTTGCACATCTGCCTTCCCTGATGGTGGCTCGTCTAATGAATGGTTCTCCTTTTGCTTTGATTTCTGGAATGTGCGTCAAGGTCAAACCAAGCGACAGATCGCCAAACCTAGCCTCCCAACTCGCCTGTTTCAATTCCTTCTTCCATCCCCCGTCGACCTTTTCAGTTAATCTTCCTCTCCCGCCTCCCACACCACTTCCCTCCACATCAATATCATCAGGGCCCCAGTTGAGTAGCTTTCGTGTTGGTACCGGAGAGGTGGAGGAAGCTGGGACTGGTTGGTGTCGACCAGTGTCGTAGATGGTCGCTTGGATATGTCCTAATGGTACGGGGTCTGCATCATTGCCAAAAACAAAAAAAAAAAGTCAGAAAAGTAGTTAGGTTATGACAGTTTGGACAAACGAATCAAGAGGAAGTGACCTGGAGGCTTAATATGACGTCTGGCTGCGCTTAACGGTTTCGGTACATGGGCTGAGGGAAGCTGGAAGGTGACTTTTCGCTCTGCTGTAAACAGATGGCGTGTAAATGCCTCGTCGCAGGACACCAGTCTTTTGTCTGTGTACACAAGCAAAGCACACCATTCTCCGCACGGATATCAACACCTCTTGTCAAATCAACCACCAATCGCTCCGGGCTCTCAGCCGCTGACCATCTGCCATGCTGCCCATGAACCGCATCATCAAGCATGATAGTAGCGATCGTGAAAAGAAAAAGGCAAGGAGCTTTGGACGTGCCACCATATCAGAACATGCTGTTTCGGCTTGACATGTTTTTTTTGGGAACATTTGGAATGATCCTTGATTTTTTGATCCGGGTGAGGGTCATGTCTGAGCAAATCGTGTGTGGACTTGGACTGCTGATTGCCATGTACTCAAAGATACAGTACTATGTATCGCATTTTTTTAACGTCATTGAGATGATATAGCTGAGGCGAGTGGATCAGCGCTTTCCTCAGGACAAAAACAACATCGAGGAGCAAACCGCTCTCCCCACACCCCAGCCAGGCTGCTTCAAAATATTCCATGAAGAACCTTGCGTATCATACTAGGAAGAAGAAACCCATATGAGAATAGCGTAATTGGAAGGCATCAGCTGGCGAGGGACGATGAACAAGTGCAGGTGTATCTCAATCTGCTATGATGCCTCGCAGGCACTCGAGAATGCCTAAATATTGGCGGGCAGAGTGTTTGATGAGGATACGTAGGGGAGGGACAAGCAAAAACAGTGGCATAAAAGTGTACTGATCAAGTATTGAAGGATTCAATTTCTCCTCGGCCAAACATCAAAGAAATGGGACACATTCCTTGTGACATGCAACACTTCAATAGCCGGGACTGCCTGTCCTCTCCCAACGCGCAGCATTGGCTACCGCTGGTGATAAACTCCAAGTACAGCCTGAGACTAAAACAGCTATCATATCATGGAGGTCTCTTTTTCGGAAGATGAAGCCTTTTGATGGTATCTCCACTGACCAGCGTGACTATCCCAATTCCAACAAATCACTCCGCGACTGCGCGGCAGTCCCACCAAAGGAATATTTAAACCCACCATCACATACAACCTCTTTTCCGCATTTCTATTCTCCCTACTTGTTCAAAGTAGGTCGAGATACCCACAGCCGCTGAGTGATGGTGATGATAGCAGGTAAGTTATGGTAAAGGACGAACGATCGAGTACGTATTTATGTATTCTCCGTGTCCTCATGTCTGTAACCGTTATATCTGACAGCTGGCCTGTATTCTTTTGTTTATACTTTTTGAATGGAAGGATATTTGGGGTACTGGGTGAGGTTGTTTGGAGAGGTTTGGTTTTTTGAGATGCTGTTAGTAGTTGGAATATCATGGTGCGCTTTCAAACCTCCTGGTGTTGGAATATGACGCTGTTATTCTGTTTGAATCCATGATGCGCAAAATGGCAATGCCAATGCCATCAACTCTGGCATCCTCGCGCCCTAAGTCAAGTGGTGACGTTTATGTACCTAAACATTCAACTTTTGATTCTTCATTAAAATAGAGAGGAAAAGTGTGCATTGGCCAAGATAAATGTAAAGTATTTCTGTCTGGGTGTTTGGCAAAAGCAGCATGTATTCTTAAGGTTATCGATACAATTCCAGATATGTATCCGGAAGAATTAAATATCTGACAAGGCCTATTGTTGACTGGTGTTCGCATTACCAATATCGTCAACAGATGTTGCTGCTTCCCGCCGATGCATGGCATTACCTGCGGCAGACACAGGAACAGGTAACGAGGTCTGGCTGCTGTCTTTGGATTCGTCGTGTACGTGGGATGTCGTGGAGGCCTGATGTACCCGAGTGTATCGCTCAGCGTTACGCAGATGTGGAGACGGGGTGGATCCTGGTGCTGCGGGATGAACAAGGGGTTAGCGAGTAGCCAGAGGAATTCGCATGATGAAATTAGCACCTACTTATGAGATTCTTTTCGGACGACACCCATTGGCGGACCGGCGCCTTGTCTTTTCCAAGTGAATTCAATGTTACGAAATAATATAAGAAAATCATCTTACCAGTGCCTCTACATGAAATGTACAATGATATATCTCTCAAAATTTCAAGGACCTCCCTATCCGTAAAGTTTCCTTCGAATCGCTCCGCACGCGGGAGAATGTCGACACCCGCGCTTGCTGCCAGTCCTTTGTTCAAAACAGCGCTTTTTTAGACTTCATTAACCATAATCATGTGTATCGGAAACAAAAGAACAATACCTGAGTCCAGCTCAGGTGCGGAAACAGCCATCCCGCCCATGGCGCCCGTGACTTCCTCCAACCCTGTGTCAGAGCTACCGGTTGAAGTCGACAGATGTACCCGGACTTTAAGAACGGACGAGTCGTCTTTAGCATCATTTCGTACTATGAAAATGTTATTTGTCATTAGAATGATCGGGACAGATAGCACAATGCCAGCAAGTCCAAGCTTACGAATCTCCTCGACATCCTCATTTGATGCAACCGTAATCACGTCTCCATCCGCATCACGATACTGCAGACAAAACGAATCTTCATACTGCGGTAGTTGGTATAGATTGAATATCTAAGAGGAACAACCGGTTACCTCACGCAACACGGATCGATAGTCATGTATACGCACCTTGCGTCGAATAGTCTGATATGTAACCTGTGATCGCTCGATACTAAACCGCCGGCAGTCATCTTTTAACCAAGCTTTTACAATCATGATCTGATGCTGTGTTGCTGGTTTGGCGCACGCATTATGATGTCCAATGATTGACGATGAACGACATCATGATAAATGGCACGACCGGGGCCAGTGCTCATAGAGTATCTGATATTACATTAACGCAAAGGTATTTTACATTGCCATATCTGCAAAGCTTTTCGGATAAATTACTTAAATTGGCGGAATGCAGCATTTAGTTAACGTTGATTCTATTTTCAAGCCACAAATATTCATATTGCCTCAATGCTCGGACAAGTAAACCTGGAAATGTTTTCAATTAGCAAGGCACTCGTCCCAAACCCTGCAGTGTGTCCTCCACACATTCCAGTAACTCAAGTACTACACGAGGAAGTATCAGGCGGTGTTCTTGCCGGACAACCAGTGTTCAAATATCGTTTAAAAAGGGACTTGGGGAGTTGCACTCACTTGACAGGACTGAGCGTGATTCGAAAGATACGCTTCTAACCTTCCAAACGGTATACCAGTACCTAACTGTACCCCAACGGTAAACCGTAGCACTGAAAGTAAGAGTACAAACGTAAGGGACATTGAGAGTCTGCTTTTTGAAATATGGACACAAGAAGGCTTGTTTTCACGACGCTGGGAGCGGTGAATGGACACTTTCATCAGTCAATCAGTAGAAATATGAAGTGCACTAATAAAGAGATACGCATATCCCTCATTGTCACCTCTCTTACCTTCTGCTGGGCTTCGTTTTGTAAAAATCTGACGTTACAACTAACCGCCCATCCAGTTTCCTGCAGCCATCTCTCAACCATTTCTGCATGTCCGATCCTCCGCTCGAGATTGGAGAGTGATTAAAATGATGTACTGGGTAAAGACGACACCTGTGTGTTTAAGATCTGCTGGAAACACTGGACGTAAAGAACATGCAAGCACTGAGGACATTTGTCGATGATTGTAAAGTCCGACACGAAGCACAGCCACTTGTAATTTAGCCTAATCAGTATGAAATGAAGTTGTTTTGACATCCAAGCTCTTCTGCTCTTGGGCAGTGCTACAGGATGGAGCGGGGTAACATTGGTAGCATTCCCTCGGTATTTCAAAGCTCAATTCTCCGAGCGGACTCTCGAGACCATACGCCGTTATGGGATGGCCCCGGTTCTGGGCAGCGTAGCAGGTCTCGAGGGCGCTTCGTCCCCGACCGAAACGTTATTCCGACCACGCCCTGTCCTAGATGCGGAAAAATGGGGCACTGGGCTCGGTATTGTCCAAATCAGTCAATTGGCGAATCCCCACGAAGACCACCTTCCTGGCATACTGGGCGAGAGGTTGGAAGATTGGTACTGCAACACCCCGGAAGAAGCGCACTAGACTCATGCTTACGTTTAGGCTACCGGAAAGAGGCCTTTTTCTTCAAGAGATTCAAATCTATTTGGGACTAACCGCCATGACTTTGGCCACCAGCCAGTGAATTATGACGTCAAAAACAAGAGGCCGAGACTGGATTCACCGTCTTCCAGTCCAGAGGTGATACCAGTCAAGGAAGAGGAGGAAGATCAGCCAGTCGCCATTGCCGAGCCAGTCATCCGCGAAGGTTCGCGCAGAAGGTCACCATCGCCAAATCCCCATGGTGAGAACCTTCGTGAGGAGAGACCGCCTCCAGATCCATTTGAAAGCCTTGTTTCACAACACCAAGATCTGCAGTTGGTGGGTTCTATGGTAGCCCGTCGTGGTGCGGATGAAATGCCACTTCAAAGATCAGAAAACGCAAATAAAGCATCTTCATTAAGCTCCAGTTCCGGAGAGGAATCATCAGATTCAGAGGCTGAGGGACTAAGTCTTGCTCAACTAGCCATTCAGATGGAAAGGCAGCGGCATCGCTTTATTATATTCACCGACAAAGCTCGCCGGGCATCTCGGAGGATTGCAAGGCTCACAAGACTTTTAGAACGAGCGGCGGCAAAATCGGCGTCTGAAGTATCACCGCGGTCTACAATAAATGGCAGATCTCCACGATCCAAACATAATCATTCGTCGCAAATGCAGGACACGCCAGCGGCGGTACAGGCCGGGCCGTCCGAAGGCCATACTGAACTCAGTTCGCCTCAAGGGAGCTCTCGACGTCAGACAAAATCTAGCACTGAAAATGGCCGTGACGAGTCCTCCAGTTGGCAGCCTGAGACGAAACGCACGATATGCACGTTGTACAATTTCAACCGCAGAAAGGTCGGAGAGTTTACGCGAAAGCCTCGATCACTATTATTACCACCAGAGAACCCAGGTCCAGTTCAAGATACTGTCATAGCATCTACTCTCGACGGGTATGCTACAATTGGTGCTACTCTTTGGTAATGGTATCTGGTACATTTTACTAATTTGCTCCTTCTAGCCATCTGCATTTATTTGACCAACGTGGCAAGAGGTATCATGTCTGTTTAAAGTGACCGTAGGCGTTTGTCGCTAATGGGTCTTTTGCGCCATAGTCAATTCCAGTCAGTTTTACATGAGGAACTGAGGAATTACTGGTCCGAAGATATTGTAAGTGAATCAATTCCTATTTCTACCGTCTTCAGTACTGAATAAGTAAATCGGGATTCAGGCCTGGGTATCCCCAAACGTCCTTGCTGTTGCTGCTGCCGACAAGTCTGCACAAAACTCCACCAAAGGCGATAAGGCGTCCATTGTTCCCCATCAATTGGCACTCCTTTATGATTGTTCAGTAAAAAGGGTGCGCTGACTGTCCCCAACCCTCCGTCCCCGATATTTCTATTGACAAATGCATGACAGGGGAAATTCACCTACAAAGTACAGCATCTAAGAAACAACATGCCCCACGATAGAGGCATTGCCCTTATATACCCGTTCGCCAATCTGGGGAACAAAACCCGTTGGTTAACTGGTGGAATGGACAAGAAGATCGTAAGTCTTACGGTGTGTTCTGAGTCGTTAGCCACGTCGTTTAAGGATGTCTCGTTCACTTTCCAGTTCTTGTGGAGTTTTGATGGGTCCTTTTGGGGGAATCAGGATGACTATACCAAGGTCAATCATATTAGCATTCACACGGAGCATACCTCGGCAGTCCAGGGAATATATTACAATCCGCACAGCGAGGTACTATATTCTGGTGGTCTGGACTCGCGACTGGTTGGATGGTCTCTGGCTGAAGGGAGAAATACGCTACCATTCGAACGTATGGAGGGAAAAGTAAGTAGAGTACCTGCAACTTTCAGAGCGCAAACATTTTTCAACATCCCATCATGTAGATCAGGGACATCAGCGGCATTCCAACACATCCACAGCTGTTGCTTCTCGGGTAAGTTGGAAAAAGTCCTGTCCTGTACTGCCTGTCATGTCAACGATTCGCTCATTTTGGTGCTGTATCGTCCAGATTCGCGGAAAGCAAGAACCAGATGCGCTTATGGGATGAACGGGAGAGAAAGGTTGTTCTGACTTTTGGTCTGAATGAAGGCGCGAGCGAGGATTCGAGTAGGTCAGATAGCACGAAATATAGACATCATTCTGTGCATCCCAACGGATATCTGGTTTCTCTCGGCCACATCCGGGATGGCACTGTCGCCATTTGGGACAGTAAGTTTAAAAGGACTTTCCATTTTCTCCGCAAACAGCTCATGATTTTCAACTCTCCAGTGAGACACACCGGCGTACAACAGGGACCTGCACAATCATTGAGCGGCCATAGTATGTCTGCATGTGCAACAATTTCTCGCGAGGGACGTTACTAATCCTGCATTGCAATAGCCAAACGAGTCATAGTGGCAAAATTCAACGAATGGCGGGGGAAAAGCTCAATCATATCACTGGGCCTGGACAATAGCTTGGTGTTTACGGATTATCAGCTTCGAACGGAGGAGATGCCAAAGCAGTTACGATGACATCGAGTAGAACGAAGCCGGTGTGACCTGTGAATCCGAATTTCATCTCTGATACGTTACTGAACGTGGGCGGACGCTTTCATGCACCATTGATCCTCGATCGGCATTATCATCAAATATTTAGCCTGAAGCAAGCGGTTGAGTAGTAATCATTCAGTCAAATCACAAGGCCACTGGACGTTGTGTGCAAAGGCAAGCAATAGCTAGCGTTGCCATGTTCATCCTCCTGTGTACAGTTTAGGATATTGCATCCTTGCAAATAGAGAGCTTAGATATCCGTAGCGTTAGGGTTAGACTATCGTCCAAATGCATTGTAGAAGGCGACATGATCGGGCCCATTACATAACCTGTCACATGACCTTACAATCTCGTTGCGCGAAGGACAATGCAGCAGGACTGTGACATACGGTGTGGGAAAATAGAAATGTCAGTGCCACGAAGCATTGCAGCCAGTTGAATTAACCACATTTATTGTGAACCTCACGAAGATAAACAAAAAGACGGGTCCAATACCTGCGAAATGAACGGATTGCAATTACTATCCCTTTGCAGCCATCTATGAGAGGAATATTCTGCAGATGCCACCTGCATGACGCTCCATGACTCAATCTATCCGCTCTTTTTTCTATATAAACCCCCGCTGTTCTTCTTCCCTCTTGTTTCTTTATCCCTCGACTCGCAAGCATCTGTGCAACTCTTCTCATCACGACTGTCGGTCGAATCATGAGAATACAGATGTGGTGGTGCCAAGGACCTCGCCCACCCGACTACAACAACATAACCCCTTGCAAACGCTGCTACTACTATATTGCTACGATTGCAGGTATGCATTATCTTTGTATTTTCCCACGCCCGTATTCCGAGTCTAATTCTGGTTTAATTAGTATCTGAACATCCAAGAATTTCGGAATCAAGGGCTTAGTAGGATTTCTCTCGTGTGGTGGGCTTAGTTACCCGTTTAGAACAACCGTAATGTATTGCATGTGTCATTGGGCCTAGTGGTACTTAGTTGTAAGGAGGGAATTACTTGGCTTTTCCGGGCTGGTTGTCGCCAGTCTATTCCCTGGTGTATTGTGTTGTGACATTTGTTATTGCCAATACACTACACACGATGCTGCCCATTCTCGTACTTCCCTTGTTGATAATAGCGCTTTCCACGGGTCCTCTCGTATACCTTCTCTTCCTATTTTCCCGTCCGACCTCGGCATTTCGCAGTTCATTTATTCCTCTACCTCTCCGACCGCCTTTAAAGCAATTCAATCGACTCTCTGTCCTTCTTGTCACAGCCCACCCAGATGACGAGTGCATGTTTTTCGGACCAACGATAGTGCAATTGATTGAGCATGGTGCTGAGGTTTCCGTATTATGTTTGTCTTCAGGTGTGAGAGTTGACGCACCATGTGTGAAACTACGGCAGTACACGCTAACAAGCTGTGCTGCGTTGTAGGGAACGCGGATGGGATAGGCGCTGTACGAAAAAAGGAACTTCTGGAGAGTTGCAAAAAGTTGGGAATACATTCATCCAACGTGACTTGCTTAGACCACCCGTGAGTTCTGAGTCGTAGGAAGGCGACATGGATACAGACCATGCAGACTGCAACCGTGCTGAACATCAATTGCCGGATACATAGACAGTTGCAAGATGACCCGAAAGCTTGGTGGAAGGCATCGGTGATAGCAGAGGTCCTCGATGCACACATTGGAGAGCGTAAAGTAGATGTGGTGCGTGTTGCGAGGATGACATGATCTTAGGCAGCGAAAGAATTTATGGTTTTTCCAACTCCATAGGCCATCACCTTTGATAATGGAGGGATTTCAGGTCATCCAAATCATAGAGCTCTATTTGAAGGCATTCGGTGTGTTCCTGTCGTTTGCTTTCGTGGCATCGATCACATTTACTTATATACATAACCTACCAATATCATTAGGTACTTTCTCAATCTGCCTGCGTCGTCTTCTACATCTCCGCGTCGTCAAATACCGCATTGCTATGCCCTCAAGACTGTTTCTTTGCTTCGGAAATACTTGTTCATAGGGGATCTCGGTTTGACGATTGTACCACATTTGCTGTTTCGCGCGCGGGATGGCAAGAAGAGCCACTCGGCAGTGTTTGTAGCGACTCCTCAGCAGTTTTTTCAAGCAAGAACAGCGATGACGCGACATAAAAGCCAATTAGTCTGGTTCAGATACCTGTACATTTTATTCTCTAGATACATGATTGTAAATGAACTGGACAGAATATAGTACACTGTCTTTAACATCGTCTGTTTATGATGAGTCTATGATTGTATGACGGGAGTATTCACGGTCGATGGGGCTCAAGCACCGTCCAGGCTTTTGTTATTCGAGTGAAGAGCACGACATCTGAAGTAGTCCATCAGCGATTAATGCTAATATTGCCAAGACAAAAACACTCACAGGTCAGGGAAAGATCATTGAAGGTAGACTTTATATGTAACCATTCCAGCGCATCGAGTTCTTTCACTGCTTCTTGAAAATCCTGAACTCTTTTATGTTGTACGCAGCTGGTAACAAGTGTTGCCCGTTTGGAGAAATACTGGTGGATAGAGTCTGCGATGGCAAGCGCCGAGTCCTCTGCAGCGGTCAGTTCTTTAAAGATCGATTCGTGAACTAGCTTCGCAAATGTACGGCCGTCGTCGATATAGAGAAGATTGAACTGAATGAGACATGTGCCATTAGCCAAGTTTCATTAATGCTTGGCGAGAGTGTGCTTGCCTGAAGCCAGCTCTTTATTTTCCCGCACAGATCAATCATGTCAGACAGTTCAGGTTTGAGCAATTGCACTATCTCCACAATGCTTGCATTGCTCGGAACAGATTCAGAATGGAAATTTTCCATCTCTACATGCAATTGTTTGACAGACTCGTTCGTGTCTTCTTCCATTCCTTTCACCTCATTCTCTATACGTCGCTTCTTCGATGATGAGGGGTCCCTCTCTGACCCTGCCGTCCGTTTTGCTGGGGAGATCCGGTGGACATGACTGATGCCCGCTGAATTAATCAAGGGAGATATTTCCATTAAATGCCGAAGATGCTTTATTTTGTGCGGAATGCCTGTATAAACAGCCTGGTGCGCCTCCTGACAAACGGGTCTGAGGAGTGTGGCGGGGGCAGTCATGGAGCAAAACTCCAAACATACCTTTCGCATATCCTCAGCGTATGAGTTAAAAAACTGTTTATATTCCTCTGAATTGGTGACGGTCATATCTCATCTGTGAATCTCTAGAAAGATGGTTCAAGGAAAACCCTCGGAAACGACGAAGAAGAGCAGGCAACGTAAACCACCGATTGTAATAAAGCTATATATGGACTAATGATCAACGTGATTCCGCTGCTTACGTGCGCTCCCGACGTTTGAACATGTTGTTCGCTGAGAGCGAGAGGCTATGAGATTTGAACGTTGTTTCACAGTTATCTGTCGTTCAAAAAGTAGAGGCAAGTAGTTAATAGTACCCAATGGATCCATACGAAGTACTTTTATTACAATGGACCAGAATCAAAAGTCAACCTGGGTGACCTCTTGCAAGTTATGTACAGTAAGATATTCAGTACAGTAATAAAATTCTAAGAGGAAAGAGTATCCGGGCAATGCGTTAGTCGTTACTCGACAGATTCTGCTCTTCCTGTCAGTTTTCGTTATGACATAACAGACGACCCCAGTAATATGCAAATGTTAAGAGTATTAGCCAGATCTAGCTATGGGCCCCCTCAAGGCACTTTAGCTTGATGGAGGCCGTCTTCTTTGTCTACAGTTGATGCCAATTGTCCAGCATCGGGCGAAAAGCTAAACAGATGTCAAAAGCGCAGAAAGTCTTTCTTGTTCAGACGCGACGTCTGCCTCCTCGGACGTGCCAGTCGGACATTGAGTCAGTGGCTTAGACCAGACATGATCGCGTCTCTCGTCTTTCCTCACCAGCATTTGCACCATTTGTATTGGGGCATGACAACAATAACAACGGCTCAAAAGCAGCTGTAGTGCGACCAATTCATTCTTCATTTATTATTGGTATCTGGCCGCATAATTACCTGGCGGCACCGGTCGCATCTTTCTTCTAACCTGCAGGTTGCATTCCGTCATGGACATAACGTCACCTGAAAACCTCGAAGGCATACTCGAAACTGAAGGCTGCAGTGCAAAAGTTGCAGCTGCATATGATGGCATTTTGAAGGATTCTTCAGCGGTTCTGCCAAAAAATACGGAAGGTGGAGATGTCTCTTCAACTGATGTGGTTCCTCCGAAGCGACGCCCAGCTCGTACGTATGGAAGAAAGTCTGCCGAAGACACAAGAAAAACTGATGGAGAAGGCAGTGGTGATACATCCAATGCTATGGACAGCGGACTGATGCAACTGCTTGACTTGCCGATACCCATGGAGGGTATTGAAGAGACCTACGGCAAGGCGGTGGAAGGCGTGATGAACTCGCTGATACACCAAGATGGAGGGTCAGAAGAAGATGACGATGAGACAAGAACATTCCCCGCACGTATTCAGTCGTCAGATGCTGGTGTTCTACCTGAGCATACGGATCACCGCGCGCCAAGTTCGACATCTTCACCGCCAACCGCAATGCTAAACGATGACGGCCAAACTGACGATACCGATGACAACGAGCCTGATATTCGATCATTTAGACCGCGCGGTCGTATTGGTGCGATGCGAAAAAGGATTGAAGCATCTGATAATGTCGTTCAAAATGGGGATGACGTTTCGCCAAAGTCCATCACAGCGAACAAATTGCAAATGCTGGCCGAAAAAATGCGTGCAAGGAATAATCCTTCAGATTCAGCGGCCGCGGATGTTAATGATAGCAGAACTGAAGATCGGCCCGCAAATGATGTGATTGATTCCCTCTTTGAGGATGATTCAGATAACGAGCTACCAAATGTCTCTGAAGGGATTATGCAGAGAAATTCATCAAGGAATCAGTCGCCAGAGGCCGATCAAGAGAGTGATTCTGACGTGCTCTACGACTCGGATGGCAACGCTTTGTACGAAGAGCCTCCCAAATCCAGCTCCAAAAGACGAAGCAAACATGGGAAGGATGTGAGTGTAATGAAGCTATGGGTTGTACTCTTGATATTTGTGTTCATCGGGTCATTACGGTATGTCAGCAATCGTCTGAAGAGCAGCTACTTGAGCTACGGAAGGAGACAGAACGGTTATTGAGAAGTACGTCTTATAAAAGTATGGAGTTGCGGAAAATCAAACTCATTCGTTTCTTGTCTCACAGGCACCATTGTTGATTTGCCTCAGAGGCAGAGCAAGCTGACGATAGGAAACTTTCTTGCTGCTCGGGGTATCAGTCGGTAATAATGGCAAATGCAATTAGCAAAAGGTTGTTCAGAATATCTCGCTGACGTTCTGTGAAGGTCTGGTACAATGGGAACTAAGACTAGTAACTTTGAAACAACACCTTCGAATCATGACGTCGATGCGAATAGTGTACCTGAAGAATCACAATCTCATGAGCCGCCACTCCAGGAATCGCCATCTCAAGAAAATCCGCCACCACCTGCTGCTATACAATCTGCTCCGGAAGAACATCTTCCTGAGGAAAGTCACCTACCACTACCACTACCCAAGAGCCGAAATCCCAATCTACCACTGCCCCTCAAAGTGGACAAAATCATTTCCAAATCTAATTTGCGAAGCATCGAAGAAAATAACCGAGCAATAGCCCGTCGTCTGGTCCTGAAAGCCGACCTCAATGATGATGATGAAGGAGAAGAGGAAGACTTTTTGGAAGTTATTCAAGTGAAACAAAATGAGGGTGAGCCCGAGTCAACAGCGAGCCATAAAGTCCCCTTCGCGCAGCCGATGAGGATGAGTTCACGGGCTTTATTGAATCAGCAGTTGATTCAGCGGAATGTCCAGCAGGCCAAAAAAAGGAGGGAAGAAGAAGAAGAACAGCGGCGTCTTGCCCTTGAGGAGCGGGAGAAGCAGAAAGCGAAGAGAAAGGAGGAGCGTCGGGCAGCATGGCTGGCAGAAAAGGCGGAGAGAGAAGGGAAGACGGATCAAATTGAAGAGGGTCAAGGAGATATCAATGCAGAGGACGATGACGTGGCTGTACTGGTAGCTGGCACGGAAGAGGATGCTAACCATCGTAGCAAGGTTCGTTTTCGTTTCCAGCTACTTTTACACTTTCCCTCTACCCTTCGGTATAATATGACCGTCCCAAATATTGCGCAATTCAGGGCGAAGACATGAGAGACCGAACCAACGAAAATGACGTAGAGACAAGTGACCGACGCCCTGCGGCACGTCGACTATTTTCCGGTGATGATGCGCGGAGACCGTTCACTGAGTTGTTTCGAGACAGGGCTGCAAGTGATTTGAGCGAGGCCGAAGCACGTAGAGACGAGACGGGTGTTCATGATGGAGATGAGGTGAGTTGATCATCCTTACTGTTAAGTCGCAGAGTGCCCATCCTTATGTTTGCTGGTGGCGTATCGCAAACTCTTAGGACCGGGCGGACACTGCCGACTCTCAGGTAAGGTTCCCTCATTGCAGTACCAAGAGAACACATGCTCAGGCGTCAATCTCGTGTCTAGGCTTTCCTGTTGAACGCCATGCGCGATAATAGGCAAGAGGTCCAGAGTCAGGATATAAATCATAAAGTACATTTGAATTACAGCTACAGTTTTGATACTGCGTCACAAGAGTAAGTGACTATTTTGTTCATGACAGCACTTTCGTATGCCTCATATTAATAGTTATCTAAGGCTGTTGAATACACAAGACACCCAAGCAGTGCCGGTTGATGAATCAGAAACAGATCCTCCACGACCGCCGGCCGTGGTCGTTCCAGCCCCCAGTCCAGCCGCACCTAAAAGGGTGGGAAGAATGAAGGGCAAAGAGGGAAAGCCTAAGGCAGGAAGCTTGATGTACTTCTTTGAGAAGGCGAAACAACAACCTGCATCGCTCACATTGACAGACGAGAACGACGATATGGATGCCACGTGTCCAGCAGGTGCGGGAGAATTGAGGGCCATAGGAGGGCTAGTAGGAGCGAGAGACGCATTAGATGAGAACTCAGGGTTGTTGGATATGCTGTCTGGGCAATTTGATGACGAACACGTCCGTAATTCACAACAGGAAGCTGGAAGTGGCATGGACGAAAACGATGACGTGTTTGCAGCACTTTTGAGAGATAGTAGTGATGAAGAGGACAGTGTGGGAGTAGAGCACAAGAAAGTGGCTGCTCGCATGGTTGATGAGAGTGATAGTGACGATAGCGAGCAAAATCCGAGTGATGCAAGGGAGGAGGATCAAGAGAACCACAACGGTGAGCATTCAACTCCCACGTCATTTTCCCAATTGCTGCATACCTCGGATCCTTTGGACGACTCCCTGCAGTCCATGAGAGATCCTCCGGATATTGTTAGTAACCGCGCGGAATCGAGCACGACCATTATATTGGGAGCTGAAAGACAAAAGGAGAAGAGTGTCTATGTCGATGCAGAGGCCGAAGAGGAAGAAGACGAGTTTTTCGGCCTTGGCGGTGCAGATGGAGATGAGGTTGGCGAAGCTCTCGATCAGGATGATAAGGACCTGGTCGTCAGCGACGAGGAGATTTCCCAAGGGTTCCAAGAGATTTTGGATCTTCATAGGTGGGACCCTTTGTAATGCACGGGTAAAGAAGACTTATTGACAGTGGCTGTGTCAGGCAACAAGTTCAAGAAGAACATGAGAAAGAAATTACGGAGCTGTTGAACGACGTAACCACTGGCAATTTGCGAAAGCGCAAAGCAAGACGGTCAGAAAATGGTGGATTTTTAGATGACAGCGATGAGGATGATGAGCTCTTACTCGCACGGATACGAGCGAGAGGCTTTATTGAGGAGAGGGAAAGCCTTGGTGATGAAGCGAGGGGATTGGAGATGTATGGTCAGTTCAATTGTGCTGCGTTTTCACCATGCGACCGGTCACTGAAATAATCAATTCATGTGCCATGCAGCGGCGAATCCTGAGACGGCAGCCTTTGCAAGGTGCTTTCAAAGCACATGTGCCGTTAAGGAGGGCTTTTTGTCGTCGGATGAGGATCCAGAACCAGAAGGCAAGGCACCTGCGGTTGGTCTCACGAGAAAAGTACATCGAGTTAGGACCCGTGATAAGCGTGATCGGGGAGGAGAGGATAGCGACGAGGAAGATATGGATGCGGCAGTGACAACGGGCGCTAAGGTGCGTCTCTATTTTGTTTACAGTTGGAGATTACAGTCGGCGCTAATCCTTAGACAAAGCGAGCGAGGTTGGAACGATATCGCACATGGCCATTGACTGATGAAGCAGATGACGTTGAAGAAGGACAGAGTGGAGTCAGAAGAGAGCTTTTTGGAGCCGAACTCAGCATCAGTTCTGAGAAACCAATGCAATTCGAGGAAGAGAGAATTGATGTTTTGGCACAAATGATGGAAAGAAAAAGAGCGAGAGCCATGACTAAACTTTCCCGTCAAGCATTAAGGGCGAGAAGCCCCGGAAGGGTCGAAATGGTCAGCACCAGAGATTCCATACATATCTGTGCCGTTTGGGCTCACATTTACGTCTGTGTAGATCTCGCGAACCACTGAGTCGTCCCGTATATTCATGAAGCTTTCCGCTAAAGGTGGGTCAACGACGGGGTCAGGTGCCGCGGGATCCACCTCTCCTTCCAGAAAGAAGCGGTCTGTTTCGTCCATGTCTGGATTTAATGATGGCGGCACGGCGGATGTTAGCGGGAGAAGGGGCGGAATGGGCTTCAGGGTTGGCGTTGAAAAGAACATTGAGGAGGCACCGGTTACCAAATCGAAAGGAAAGAAGAAGCGGGGAGATATGAAGGAAGGAGCAAGCAACCAACGGTTGTTGGGACTGTTCTCCAGGGAAAGAAGCTTTAGGACTTAGCTGTCTGTACAATAAATAGACGTGTGATTGAGCATACACGCTTCTTACAGATAGCGGCAGATGCGAGAGAGCAAACATTCGTGTATATACAAATATTTTATATTATCGACCGTAACGCCCATCTTTCCAATTAAACCCTACAAGAGTGTCTCCCCCAGCGCTGTTCGCGTCAAAGAGCACCCGATCTGAATGGTTTGAAGGACGTACGCCTGATCACCCAAAAGAGGATTGACTTCCATAATATCCACCGCAACCAGGTTTCCTGTTTCGTATACCGCCTCGCAGATGAAATGTCCTTCTCTAAACGTCAGTCCACCGCGGACAGGCGTTCCCGTTGCAGGTGCAACGCTTGGGTCCAGCGCGTCGACATCAAATGACAGGTGAACGGGCTTGTCGCGACCAAGGTAGTCTAATGCCATTTCAACGACTTTGCCGATGCCGTATTTGTCAACCTCGTGCATGCTGAACGCTTTGATGTTGTTATCCTTTAATATTTTCTTTTCTGGTACATCAACATCTCGAAGCCCAATATATACAATTCTGTTTGTTGGCAGACAGGGTGACAGCCA
Source organism: Spizellomyces punctatus DAOM BR117 (assembly GCF_000182565.1). Lineage (NCBI taxonomy): Eukaryota > Fungi > Chytridiomycota > Chytridiomycetes > Spizellomycetales > Spizellomycetaceae > Spizellomyces > Spizellomyces punctatus. The sequence goes on from NW_015971543.1 coordinate 690,767, forward strand.
TTCAAATGACGGGATATTTCGTGCGCCGGGTAGCCCCATTAGGAAGGAGACTGGACAACCATGGAGGTTACCAGTTTCGGTCGTTTCAGGAGTGTTGATGTCCGCGTGTGCATCGACCCAAATGACACCAACATCTGGGTATACGGCAGCACTTCCACTAATAGTTCCCATCGCCAGGGAATGATCGCCGCCCAGCGTCAGAGCAAGATGACCTTTTGCAACGAGCGATTTTACAGAGTCTGACACGGATTTGGTGACCGCGGAGACATATCGTGCATTTTTCAGCTTCCCTATATCTTGATCGGATGGTGGACGGAGGTGCTCGTATGTAGGAAACTTTTCATCGATATCAACATTCCAACCAAGGGAAGACAGTTGAGACGGGAGCCCAAACTCCACGAGACGCGCAGGACCTTGTTCAACTCCTCCGCGTGGTTGTCCACCCGAGAATGCTGCTCCTACTATACCGACCGTGTAGGGGGCTTTCAAAAACTTGTGGTGGGTCATGTCCGCCATATTCTCTATTGCGTGTGAGATATTTTTCGTAAGATGATGTTGGTCCAGATGCTGTTTGTGAAGGGTATGGAAGGCCCGACTTTGGAGGTCCTTTTATCTGCACTGGAGCGTTACGTAAGCTATATCCCGTCATTCCAAATTGAGCCAGTTCCCGTGACGGGCGCAGCCAAAGATGAGCTCTTTGCAGGCTGGACGTGTTTGTAGCATCGGGAAATGCAACGAGCGATATCTCGGCTGACCAGCCTTCGGGGCCAGTTGACCACACCCGTGGCCGTTAGTTACTCATCCTGCCGGACCTTCTCCGGGATTCCGAAATCGGAGACCAACTCCCAAAGCGTGGCATGTCTTATTATTGGAGATGAAATCCTCAACGGGAAAACCCACGATACCAACTCAAACTATCTGGGTTCGTATTCAAGCACAATCACTTTCAGGAGGTCTCATTGCAATGCTAATTTTGAGGCTTATTATCCTCTAAAGCAAAGAAATGCTTTGACTTTGGACTTGACCTCCGACGCATCCAAGTGGTGCCCGATGTGGAGCAAGATATTATAGAGTCGGTGAGAGAGCTATCTCGGCAATACCACTGGGTTTTTACAAGCGGCGGGATAGGGTACGCGGTATGATCATGTCTTGGCAGATTGTTCTATTCGTTTGCGTCTCAGCGAAATACCAAACTCAGTTCTCCGCGTTATTAGGCCAACTCACGATGATATCACGTATCAATCGATCGCAAAGGCATTCGATTTACCACTCGCTTATCACGAGCCAACTCTCGAAAAGATGAGAATGATAATGCCGCTTACCTTGGTAGATGGTAAGAGTCGAACAAATCCGGCCCCCTTGGTGATGACCGAAGCCAGGAAGCGCATGGCGCTACTCCCAGTAGACCCTAATGGCGAGGAAAGGACAAGAGTAGTGTTTCCGTCAACGCAGTTGTGGGTTCCTCTGGTGATTGTAAATCAAAACGTTCATATTCTCCCTGGTAGGAATCACAGGTTGCGCCAGTCCATGAGACTGTCAAGCTAACAAGGACACTCTGTAGGCGTTCCAAAGCTATTCCGCGTCCTGATTGATCGGTATTTTGAAACACACGTACGGCCAACATTGTCCTTGCCAAGCTACTCTCGTGTGCTCATCGGAACAAGCCTATTTGAGGGCGACATCGCCCCTATTCTAACTGATATCCAGGAAAAAGTGCAGTTGGAAGGAATTAAGATAGGCTCATATCCGCGGTGGAGACCAGGCGGTGTTCGCGTCGATGAGGGGAATGTCAGAGTGGTAGTCTCGCTGCTGGGTCGTGACAAGGAGGCCTTGGATAAGTGGGGAAAAGTCGTTGCTCAAAAGATTCAAGGAGTTTACGTAGAAAATATAGATACTGAATAGTATGGATACGTCTTTTGTATTGCCGCAAAATTGGTTCTTTCAACGCATTCTTTGATATTGCTTGGACTACTGTACTGTACTTTCTGAGATTCATGCATTCGAACGGTTCAAATGGTTTCATATTGCCGTTCTGGCAAAATGGTCGATCCCATCTCCCCCCGCTCTTCCGGCCATTCCTTGTCGCCATCATCTTTGAACCCATCCGCGCAAGACTTTTGCCAAAATGGCCATTGACACTACACCCTCGGACCCCAATGCACCTCTCAAGAAGAAGCCCATCCAGCCAATAAACTTGGCTATCGGCGCGGGACTCAATCTCTTTGAGGTGTCAACCCTTGGCCAGCCTTTTGAGGTTTGTGGTTGCGACTCGGTGGCCTTTAATGCACCGTTCTTATCTTAACGAATTCTTAAAAGGTGGTTAAAACTCACATGGCTGCCAACCGAGGAGACACAATGCCTCAAGCAGTTGTCAAAACATGGAAACGTGGTGGACCTTTTGGTTTCTATCAAGGCCTGATTCCCTGGGCCTGGATTGAAGCTAGCACGAAAGGCGCAGTCCTTATTTTTGCAGCTTCGGAGATTGAGTACCTTGCAAAAGTGGCTGGCGCTGGACCCGCTTGGGCAGGAGTGGTGGGCGGTATGGGTGGTGGTATAGCTCAGGTAAACCTTCACCATCCTTTTTCAGTTCAATTGTACCTAAACCATTGCTTTCGGTGCGTGATAGGCCTATGCGACCATGGGCTTCTGCACGTTCATGAAGACCGTTGAGGTGACTAGACACAAGGGTTCGGGGAGTGGCCCGAGCAAGTCGAGCATCCAAGTTGCCCGTGAGATCTTTGCGCGAGAGGGTATTCGTGGAATTAACAAAGGGGTGAACGCCGTTGCGGTTCGACAGTGTACAAACTGGGGATCTCGGTTTGGTCTGTCTCGAGTTGCCGAAAACGCGATTCGTAAGGCCACCGGTAATGAGGACGCGAAGCAGCCACTGTCCCCATATCAGAGAATTTTGGCTTCCGCCATTGGCGGTGGTCTATCTTGCTGGAATCAGCCTATTGAAGTCATCCGCGTGGAAATGCAGAGTCAAATCAAAACGCCTGGTCGACCGGAAAAGATGACCATCAGCTCCGCGGCCAAATGGATTTACCAACAAAATGGCTTCAAGGGCTTCTATCGTGGAGTTACTCCACGGTGAGTACACCTCAGCAGTGTTTGTAACGGCCGCGCGCTAAAAGTTCTGTTCATTTCTATAGGGTGGGTCTCGGAGTGTGGCAAACTGTCTGCATGGTGTTTGGCGGAGATCAGGTATATTTTGACTTCTGGAATATATTCTTGCGAGTTGTAGCTAATTTTCCGACTTTACAGGTGAAGGGATATTTTGCGAATAGGGCACAGAAATAGGACGTTGAATACCTATTGCGTGTCAATTTCCCCGTTTAGCGCCTCTTCTTGGTTGGATCTGTGACGCTGCGCGTCGTCTGATTAGATCTATACTCAATATCGACCGTACTAGAAATTTAAGTACATAAACGTGTACCTCTATCTAAGAGATCTGTGAGTGGGCTACGACGTAGATAAGAATAGATGTGCCATGGTCGCGATATTCGCAATCAAGATTTTAGGGATTTAGGGTCCAGTCGTTCCGTGTCGGAGAATTGCTTTTAGGATGGATATATGACGGAGAATTTTAGTACAACTGAAAATAGCTTGGATTCGCGGCCTTGTTTCTGCGAGGAGTTACTCATCAATTAATAACTTTCCGATCGTTGTCACATCGGATTTGTGTTTTGTAGATACTAATCTTTTTAATTGGAGACAATTCCGTTTCCCGAGCCTTTCTCTGGGGCAGCCGCGAAAATGTCGCCGCTTGTCGCAAATCCTCGCCGCTCAGCACGTCTATACGAGCAGTTACCTTCCTCGGGGCGCGAGCTCCGGCTTCTCATCGAGTCCCTTCCTCCAAACACTTCAACCGATCAGCCTGTAATGGGAAATGAGGATCAAGACGATGATTCTTCTTCAACGCGGCGTCGGCGAAGAATGCGCGACGGAGAGGAATCGTGGGGGAGGAAAACTATCGCGTATCGGCCAAGGAAAGTCAACAAGGGATCCAACCAAGCAGCGGAAGGGGGTATTGGCGTCCAACCATGGCAGTTTGTGAAAAGTCTCTTGGAACGTCTACTCGGCGGTGCTTCAGAAAACGAAGCTCATAACAGTAGCAGAGGGAAAATGAAGCGAACAAAACCTGTTTTCCCTAATGTCGAGGTGCCAAATGACTCAGCATCAGAAGAAGAAGTGGACGAACTTTCCGAAACGTCCTCTGTTTCTTCCTCAGCCGAGCCGATCGTATCTAACGCCGTCAATACCACAATTCTCTCAATCACCATTCCACATGGGCTTCAACTTAATCGTCACATTCCATATCCGAAGCCCATAATTCGGAACGTTTTGTACATCCCGGCGGCAAACACAAGCGAAATGTTTGTCGTATTGGAGGACGTGGCCGTGACAGTGTGGCGTGGAGGAGCACGGATCAGAAAGGAAGAGTGGACATGGGTCAAGGCTGGTGTGATTGGATGGTGCTGGATCCAAAAGCGCAGATGCTTTGTTGTGGCGGTTGCAGACATGACATTGAGGGTGACGATCAATCACACGGTGCTAGCGAATACATGAATTCGGGTTGATTAAAGCTTCTTCTTTGCGTTCTAGGTATTGGATCATCATTTTGAGGAGCTCTCTGTTATTTCCAATTCCAAACCAATTTTATTGTAAGTCCGCGGATCGCTTGATATGCTCAAAATAAACAAACAGCGAAATGAGAAGCAAAAGATCTTCTGACTTCACTGGTATAGCTTAGATTGGATTCCAGAAAAGGATGAACTGGTGACTGGCGAAGTGGGGAATATAAAAGTAGGCTCTTATCTGCGTTTAGAAAGTTGGATAACGGTCCTCACAGCATATGTTCTCGCAGTTCTGGACACTGGAATACTCAACGTATGTGGTAACAGGCTCACTCAATAGTCGATTATGGCGCTGATGATCAAAGACAGAGCAAATCATCGTGATATATACACCCCGACGCCTCGTTTTGTCACCACCGATCTGTCTGACGAAGAGTGGGTATCCTACGTTTTGTACGATAGGACCTTGGATAGATGCTTTGCGGCAGTGGATACCAGCATATATGTATGTCTATGAGGATATCTGTTTGTGCATGATATTTATTTCGTAACCCTCAGCATTCCTCGCGGTTTTCAGGTATACGATTGGAACACAGGAGAACGCTTAGAAAGGTTGACGGATATCCATGATATGTCCATCACCTGCTTGGCATACTACGAACCTGGAGATGTATTGATCACAGGCAGTAAAGACGGAAAGAGTAAGGTCCCTCCAAGTGGATAATATCAGGCGTTGATAAGTAACTGATCGTCCCTTCTGGCCAGTTAAAATTTGGAGCCCGCAGTTTCTCCTTCTTCATACTTTCGCCCACCTCTCGAACGTTACCGCACTACTTCTCATTGAAACGGGTGCCGAAGCTACCTGGGGTACCGTTCCCATTGTAATGAGTACTTCAACTGACGGCACGATTCGAATGTGGGATTTCGACATTGGAGTCTGCCTGTATCGACTTGATGTACATGGTCAGGGTCAAGGGGAAGGACTCCTGGGAATGAAGTGGGTAAAAAAGGATTTGTTTTGGGTTTGGGGACGGAGGGGAGTTAGCGTCTGGGCGCTGAATCGGTACCATTCCACGTTCACGTACCTTCGAACGCGGCCGAAAATAATCCGTCGTTTGGTGCATCCACGGCTACCACCACGTATATTGACCGCATGTGAGGATGGCAGTGTTAAGCTGATCAGTCCCGTCACTGGCCATGTACTTGTGACCTCCTTTCCTGTGCACAAGGACGTGGGAATCACGGATGTGGTGGGAGATCTTGATGGAAAAAAGGTATATACGTTCATGACAAACGGAGATGTAGTGGTATATGATGTGGCTGTCAACCCAGGTGTGATCGTTGGAGTTTGGGAGGATATAGGTAGGCTCTTATCATTATTTGGGCCAAAATACAGCACTTACTCATTTGGTGACTTTATCTATCCATAGCACCTCGCGACCGTGCGACATGTATCACAGGACTCGATTTCTATAATCATCCTAAGACGTTGACTGCGTCACCTGGATTTCGAAAGTTGTTTTACCTGGGCATAGGATTGGAAAGTGGAGGGATAGGATGGATTGGCGAAGGGGGATTGCAGGAGGGCAGTGTGCAGGTATGCAAGGGATTTATCGAGTAATTTTCTTTTTGAACTGCATACGAGACATCTTTTCTATATTTTTGCAGGCACACATTGCAGAAGTTACATTAGTTCGCTTTGATCCACAAAATCTCCACCTTATTTCGATCGGGAAGGATAACACGATCAAAATATGGTATATAACACTTACTCCACCTTGCACAGTGACCATCAGCCTCCTGCACACCCTTTCCACGCCCCTTCATTCTCCGACAACACTTGCTATAGCCCCCGAACGAATGTTGCTCGGGTTACATATTGGAGGGGCAGTAACCACATGGAAGTATGACGCAGATGTGCCGATAAAGGGCAAATGGGGCGAAGGCATCTCGGATATGGATTGGTGCGCTGAGCTGGGAATATGGGCAACAGCCGAGCGTGGAGGGGTTGTGCGGATTTGGGATGAAGGCGGCTTGGTTCGGTGAGGCTCGTTTTGGGTTCTGTTACCTTTCAGCATCTAACCACTAAAACGACTTTGGGCGTCATGCCTCTTCTCGTGACAGAGAGATCCAGTTCAACGAGGCAATTCCGTCCATTACTTTTGCCAATGCTCGCGGAGACCTTCTTGTCTCTCTCTCCGACCAAATAACTCTTGTTCGCATGCAAGACTGTGAGTTTTTACTGCTCTTTTCGATATGACGGCTTTGCTGACTATTCGAGCTCTCAGACCTTCCGCATTCGTACCTGAAGCGTGCGGCACATATGGACTTCATTGATGATCCACAAGAAACACCCCTTCCTTTTGACACGTCTGTGGATTTTTGGGAGCGTGTGTATGAGAAGGACATGAGGGAGAAGGGAGAGATCGGGTTATGGCACGTCAAAAAGTACGCAGTGGCATGATCTTTATCGGCGCGTCGACACTGTTTTATTTATACTGAGATTAATTACTGTACTCTAGGGACGCTCGTCGTCGGATTGAAGCTCCGGATGAGTCAGGAGTCATATCTGACATGTGGAAAGCGCTGGAAGAACGTCGGCTGATCGCGCAACAGGTACGAAATGAGGGCACAAATAAACTGTTCGTATCTCGCAAGCTGATCACTTACTCGACAGCGCCGCAACCGCCGAATTTTCCTTGAACAAGAGCACCATGCGTTTCTCAATGCTCCTCGTTTTGAGAGATCCGGTATCTCACCGCAAAAAGCGACGAAAGAAGTTGAAATTGAAACCGATGATGACGATCAAGATTTTGTAATTGTCAGACAGGTGCCAAGCCTAGAGGAACTGGTGGACATTATCCGACCAGAATCACCCACAGAAAATGTGGTCAGTAGTGACAGCAGTGAAAATGTTGTAACAGATGTTAATGCTTCATCGACAACTTCTAGGTGCCCGTAAAAGATGTCCCGCCGTCCGTGGAGCATATTCTATCAGAAGTTATTGGTATGTCCTGACGAACACTTTATCTATTCCGCGGCTCCGCTTTGTTCACACATTTCTCAAGTGCCAGAAACAAGAAAACGGCCCATCAAGTCGTCGGAAAGACGCCCCAAGGCGGCGAAACGGCGGGGTTCCGCAATCCTTCGAGCTCCTAATCAACCGGTGGAACCAACTCCAAAGGAGACCATCGAAGCCCGTCGTATGAGCATCCGCAAAAAATTACAATTCCAGGGAGTTGCAATGCCAAACAGCACCTTGGTTGAGGAAGTCGGTAAGATGCGACGAACGTCCATCATGTTTCGGAGAGGTTCCGTGAAACCTCCAACAGTTCCTGCAACTGTAAAGTATGTTGTACCAGCATCGCGCACCCGTGTGCAGAGAAAGAAAGTGGACGACCCATTTAAGGATTATGAGAACCAAAAGCGGAATATAAACATTGGGGACTTGATCAAAGTGCAGGAAGAATTATTCGAACAAGATCGCATGTTGCTAGGTGAATTGGAAGAAGAGGATCATGAAGTGGACGAAGTACCTCCCCCACCTTCTCCACCAATGTTCGAGCCGGCGGTTGTGAAAGAACGTGTGCGCCGGAAGCGAAAGCAAAAGAAGAAAGCGAAGCCAAAATCACAAGTCAAGGTTGTTCTTCCGTCACCTCCGTCCCCGCCACCCGCTCCAAAAATAAAGCTAAGAGAACCCAAGCCGCCCAAAATCACCCCACCTCCCAAGCGCATGGCAACCGTTACCGAGTATGAACCGATTCTTCCCAAGGTTGTCGCAATACCGCAATCGCCGAGGCAATTAACCTTGAAAAAGCCGGCTACACCACCAGCTCCTGCACGTCCAAAATCCCGTCCGCCATCCGCACCAGCCCAGCCTAAGCCTCAACTTCCGAGATCAAAACCCCAACCTGTGTCAGTAGACTTCCCTGAACCATGGTTTGCAAAGCGTGACGAAGAACCACAGCCCATTCAAGAGGAAAATGCGCTGGTTGTGGAGGAGATTGGAATGGAAGATAGATCAGAAGAGCCTCTTCCTTTAGTCCGGCTGAGTCAAGTAAAAGAAAGTGAAGCAGCGAATTTTAGTTGGAACATGATTAGAGCGAGGGAATTTGCGGATGAGGATATTCCTGAAGGACTAAGGAGATTAATGGGGATGTTCTGGTTTCCTCACTTAAAGGTACACCCTGGTAGCTGCAAGGACCTTGTTGCCGGATGATGCTTACAATATTGAACTCAAGGGCAAACAAGTAACCTTGCCGAATATAGTGGCGGCTCTTGTTGATCTCCTTAAAACCGGTCTTTGGCTTGAGAAAGTGGAAGCATCAAAAGCTCTCTTGTTTCTGTATCACACCTTCTCTTCGGACTTCCTAGATCCCATGGCCGTTTTGATCAGACCCCAATTGGAGTGTCTATGGGATGAGAACTGGCAGGTTTGTTGTTCTAGTGTCGGGCAAAGTGTATGGGCTTCTCATCTAATGCTGTCTAAGGTGCGAGCGCAACTCTGTTCAAATATCTCACAATACGGCATTGTTCATCAGGATATTCTGATGGGATTGATTGTGAGGCTGGGCGATGAGAACGAACATGTTCGGTGTGTATTCGATGCAGTCAACGATGTCGCATCTAGTAACTCAAGATAGATTTCAATGAAAATAGCACAACAGCGATGACCGGTTTGTTGCACTTCGGTGTAAACAACAAGGAGGACCTGCGATCCGCGATGATGAAATGCGGAATGTTGCCTACCGTGGATCATCCCAGCGATGATACGCAGTTAGAAGTGGGTATTCAGGAAATGCTAGTGGTATTGTTATATTTTACAAGGCGCTGACATTGGCTATCTAGGAAATGATTGTTCAAACAAATCTTGAAATTCTCGAGTCTCAGACAAAGAATCATGACAATGTTCAAAATTGGCTCAACTCTGTTCCACGGGTGGCTGCACAAAAGCCTTCGGTTACGTCGATTACCATCGATGTCCGACGCGATAGTTACTATGAACACCTAGCAGGCCCCTTCTTTCCAGCGGATGCTAATGCACGGCATTTGGCACGATCAGAAGCCCAAGAAGCACGCGCAAGACGGGCGATGATGCTGTCGCACGCTCGTTCCAGTCAAGGGTTAACGGTGGAAGATTTTGAATATATGGACTTGGATGGCGTTGAGGAGGGATGGGATACCAGCAGCGGCGTACTTGGTCAACTACATTTGGGCAGGACTGGATCCCCAGGCATGCAGGACGGCCGGCCCGGAAGCGTGAGTCGCGCAGCGGAGCCAACGGCCGGAGCGCCAACCGGGAATCGCAAAAAAAGACCCCTCATGCGGTCCGCGATCCATAATATGCGGCCTCTGACGGCTGGTTCGATATATGCACAAGGGGGACCAAAAGGTCTCGTAGCCGTGGTCCAGCCAACTGTTAAACCCGTTGCAGAAGACGTTACCGGAACAGGCCGCCCAGCAACTGCTCCTATATATGGTGAGGTGCCAGCGATTACAAGCGGAAGAAACATCAGATCTGCTGGCGTGGTGGTATCACCGGAAAAACCATGGCCTAAAATTCTTAGGAGTACATTTCCTCCTGTGGATCCAGAGTTACATGACAGACCGTTCAGGGCGTGAGCAGGTTTCTAAACCTGCTTTCCACTTGATGCTTGGGCACGAACATCTTCGGTAACCGTGGGGAAGACATTTTGTGTTTGTATATAGCTTGGAACTAAAGATTTAGCATTATGTTGAATGACATTCTTGGGCACTACCAGATCTTGGACCATCTTAAATGATATTCTTTAGACAGTTGGAAACTGCCAGATCTGTGTAGAACTTCATCATGCGGCCGCCGTCCTGTATTTTCACCCTTGGTACGCCGGTATAGTTATAAACTAATAAAGATCTCCGTTAATGCTTATGCATCTTTAGGGGATGATCCTCTGTGTGCTAAAAATAGTCCAAAAAATTGCCCGTTGCTAAAGCTGTATAAACGTCATTAACAGGACCCTCAAAAAAACCGAGCCAAGTCATTTACCATCTGCTCCAAGTCCTTTTCGGCAGTTTATGCCGATCACCGCACGTCCACCATAATAATGCCTCCAAAGAAGGCAGGAAAAGGGGCTCCCGCGAAAAAGAAGAAGGAGGCAGAGCAAGAGGCCGTGAACCAAATAAAGGCGGCGCAACTCAAGCAGTTGAAAGCGGAGTATGCTTCCAAATGCAAGCATTTTGTGACCGAACCGATGCCAGGTAAGCAACCAAATGGGTCCCCAGATTGCACATGTACCTGGAGTGACCTTCATAACAGAACGCTATTTTAGCACTTGTAAAACGGATAGATCAGGAACTGAAGCGCTCAGATGGATATGAGGACATAGATAAGGTGGGCTACCAAGGATCTCGAGCCCAACGCTTGGTTTATAACAGTCGTGCATCCCAAGATCATCCTCAATTCGATGAGCCTCAGTCCAAATGACGTCTATTCGATAACCACCACATTTCACTCGTATGCAGCGTTGGGAGGGATTTATATTTGGAGGGCAAGTGTGGAAACGAAAGGCTTAGAAGCGCTGGTAGGTGCGGGTATTGAAGCAATTTGGGGATGGCAACCCACAAAACTATCATATTCTAGGCCGACTTTTTGACCTCTCACCCGACCGTATCAGTACTCCACCTCATGGACTGCCAAATAACACCGCAAATGGCCCGACCCCTTCGCTCCATATGTCATTTATCAACTGGACTGAAGACGCTTGTCTTAGACCACAATCCCCTAGGTGCGGAAGGCGTCGGTATGATTTGCGCAGGTATAAGAGAAAACAAAGCATCGGCCTTGGTGCGGTTGAGTTTTCGATACTGTGAAGCTGGATCTGCCGCAGCGGAGAGCTTGGGAACCGCATTGAACGGATGCCTGCAGTAGGTTTCCATTGTCTTAACACGCAAAAGCAGCGTTTGAGATATTCCACTCTTTCATTGTTTAGAGAACTGCAGTTTGATGGGAACTTTCTGGGAGATTCAGGACTTATCCCACTTACAAAGTATTTGCGAAGAAATAGCACGTTAACCATTCTCCACATAGCTGCCAATCAAATCTCGAATAGCCCACTCATCCCGATTCCTGTCAACAGTTCCTTCCCCGCTCTCAACCACCAAAATCAACCCACGCCCCTTTCCACATTCTGCGCCATGATGGGCACCGAGAACACCACCATAACCCTCCTAGACCTCCGCGGCAACCACATTGGCTCCCAAGGTGCCGAGCATGTGCTTGAAATGCTTAAATCCCGAAAGTCCCTCTTCACCGCCAAACAGGCTGAACCACTACTTGCCATGGTCTCAGAACGGATGAGCGAAGCCATGTTCGACAATATCTGGGATCTGAATGATGCAATGGCGATCTCTGGCAAGAAAGGGGGAAAGGGAAAGAAAGGAAAGAAGAAATAGATATAACGGATGTACATGTAGAGTTTCCACAAAGCCTGGCTCGGACGGCAGTGATTATTTTTTTTTTTTTCCCTTAATTTATATTTCAGATGTCATGGTGAACACCGGAGACTTGCTCTTTTGTAAACTCATGATGCTTTAAATTGAACTTCCTTCGGGAGCTGCCAGTCTCGCCGTTGGCGGGTTGAGGATATACTAGAGTGTGCTGAAGATTCAACCATGAGGATGGTCGAGTTAACAGTCATCCCCAGAACGAGACGACAGTTCATTAGTTTCATCGTAGCGCGTGAAATCAGATGTGCTATGGGGCGATACAATTATCAATGCATGAGCGTGGGCATGGAAGAATCTAGGATACAGAATTCAAAAGATTACAAGGCGCAATGGCTGAAGTAAATGTCGCCAAGATCTGGAAATGACAACCAGTAAGTGCGGCAATATTTCGTCGTATGATTCAATTGCAATATGTATATTCTCCCTCCCAAAATGTTCTGAATATCCAAAAGCAAAAAACGCTATACATTGACAACCAGCTGAACAACATCCCGATAATGAAAGTTCCATCCTGCCCAACAACGATTCAACATTCCTTCCACTCCTCGCAATCTCCTTTCTCGTTATGGCAGTGAGCTCCTTTCCACTCCTGGCAATCACCCTTCTTTTCCTTGTGACAGTCACCTCCCTCATCCTCGCAGTATGCCATTTGTTGATTATTCTCACAGTCAAATGCTATCGTTTTACGTTCAGGCGATGCAGGAGAGGGCAAGTTAGACCATTCACATCTGAGAAACGGTAATTAGGAAACTAGGTAAGACACAAAAGACAACGCCTGGAGAGAGGACACATTACCCAACGGTCGTAGATTCCGTCGTTGCGCATTCGGTCGCGGCCATGCAAGCCGAATCCACTGGTGCGGCCGAAGAGGTGCCGCAATTGTTCTTTGAGGTCTCCGGATGACCAGGAGTTGCGTTCTCCACGACGCTGAAACTCATCTTCGTACTTTGAACCACGGAACTTCCTGTCTGTCCAAGAGTGGCTTTTTCCTTGCCTTTCAAGGAGCTGTTGTAGGCGGAGTGCTTCCTCAATGTCGCGTCCGAGACGGCGTCCGTAGTCTTGTTGGCCATCCATATAGTTGGTGGGGTTGGAAGTGAGCTCGCGCACAAACTCGATGAGGTTGCGAAAGCGGCGGTTTCCGCGCACCTTGTGCTCGCTCAAATAGTCCGTGCACCAACTACGCAGGAGCTGAACAATCAACACATCCAGATCTTCGCTGTCTCTGATTTCTTCATCGGACCGAAGGCGGAGAATCGTACGAATGATGTCGTTGTCCTCTGTTAGCCGACGGCGGGTATCGGTGTCAAAGTCACGAAGGTGTTCCCGGATCATGTTCATCAGACCCCATCCGCTCCGACGTTCACTTCGTCCTCGGCGAGCTGGGCGACCCATGATGTGAGTGAGAATTTCGAGCTCCATCCGAGCGGATTCAACATCGTTGAGCAAATGCATCATGATGCGGCGAACCAACATCGACATGATTTCAGAATACTCCTGGTTGTCGTTGTCGCGGCGGTTTCGGTCACTAAAACCATCTTCAAAAAGGGCCTCGAGGACAATGCGCATCAATACCCGGTCGAGGTCTTGGTCCTGGTCTTGACCATTATCCTGTGCCTGTTCAATCATGTCCAGGAACCGTTCCAAAAGACGAGAACCAGCATGATGGCGGGAACCCATTCGATCCTCCGTACGGCGAGACCCGCCCAAGTACTGAAAAATGATAATACATATGGTTAAACAGGTGGGCAATCATCCACCAACGGAAGACCATGTACAAGTAAAACAAACCTCCCGGATTCTATCCTCAATATCATCATGATGACCACCGTAGCCAGCACCTCGCTGGCGATCGCCTTGCCACCCCTCCCGCAAGACGTGTTTCAAAATCACTTCCAACAAGATGCGGCGTGTGTCATTGTTTCGGTGGCCGGAGAACTGATCGTCGTCCAATGTCATTTCAAGTAACTGGCGAAGAAGACCTGTACGGTCGCGACCGGTATAGTCTTCGTAGTGGTCCCGCCTGCCCTCGAATCGCTCGAACGTGTCTCGATCGCCTTTAAGGCCATCACGCCCGGCGAAGGCTAATAAGAGCTCGGCAACGACATCAACAGGCATTGACACGGTGCGCGTGTCACGGAAAGTAGACTAGTGTGGAAACGGGGCAGAATTAGTTTGAGTGTTGGGTATTCCAGATGACAACGCTGAATATCCTGTTGATGTACCTTCTGCTGGCGGTTGCGGTTGCCGTCGTTGATTTCGAGCTTGTCGAGCAGATCTTCAATCTGATCACGACGTTCAAAGTTCTCAATCTTGCTAAGGAGCTCAGTGGCCTTGCCACGACGGTCGAATCTCTGAGTAGATGCCATGGCAGCGACAACGTCCGTGTGTTAGAACAGAAGGATTAGAGTTTCCCGGTCTTCTTTGACGGTTTTTTTGTATTCGGCTGGTCTGTGACTTGACGAGTTTGGAGGAACTGACAGAACCGGTGCCTCTTTATAGACCAGGAAGTCCTCGTTTCCTTATCCTCATTTTGCCGATCACCCCACACCGGAAGTAACAGTGACCAACCCTGCAAAGTAAAACGTTTGCTCGATTGCATCCAGGACCCCTAGTGGCAATGAACCAAAAAGTCTTTTTGGAAGTCTGCCTCCACATTTGCAGGAACTGGCGGGCAAACGTGCCTGTCAAGGCAAGTCAAGGCATGGTGGATGACGACGTGGAACACACATGCCACGCTGGACGACGCGGGAAATGACCACATTCTCCACAAAAGCAGGAAAACTCGAAGCGCAAGGCGCGGGAAGTCGGACGGGTGGTGGAGTGCCACAAAGCAAAGGCATACAGCACCTTGACTGAGCGGATGCACGCGGTTACAAACTGTCGCAATGAGCATCTCCAATGTCAGTAGCCAACTGTCAAGGCTAATATGGTTATCAGGTTTTCAGTTTTAAGTTGGTACATCTTGTGCTACTAGGAGACGTCCACGTCGTTTACAGAACAACTCAACGCCCTTGCATTTGCACTATTCGACGTCAGGTATTGTCAACTCAACGGCCTAGCGCGGATATCGCGGAAGCCACAGGAAACGGCACGTCCCTGAAAACGGCACGTTTCGCTCATGCAAATCCTTGCCTGAACCTTCAACTTTCCTGTTGTGCCAAATGCCTTTCCCTGCTGATCTTGCTATGGATCGCCTTTTGCTTGTGGAGCGGTTTAGCACAGTTGGTCGCGTCAAAGTGTGTCCCGCCAAGCAATGCAAACGATGATCTTGTTTAGTGCAGTTGTAAATATCAATAGTCTAATAGCCAGAGGGGATGAATATGATACAAAATAGCATCATCTTTAAAGGTCTGCTACGATATCACAACCACAAATAAGAAAGAAGAGATCCCTGTTGACAACATTCCAGTTGGTGGTGGAGAGTAGTTTAGCACAGCGTCCGCATCCAGGCAAGCTTCTCCGTGTCAGATATCATCGCGAGGGATGGCTGCATGGCTGCACAAGGAGGATGAACTTCCTGTCACTCGTAGAAAGAAGAAAAAAATCCATCTTAATCGTTACCAATGGAAACGGCAGAGTATGCGCTGGGATCTCCTTCATCTTGTGATCCTGTCCTTCTGCGAAGTTTCTGGACGGTAGTAGATTGTGCGTCTGCGCAAACCCGCCAGATTCTCGGGCGGGGAAGACGAGGGTACTACGAGCTGTAACTGATCACATAGCCACTGCTTGACCTTCCTTTTATTACCCGCTACATGTATCTTGTACAGAGATATTCATACTACAACTGAATATTTTACACAAATTGAAGCACTATACTAGTATATCTCTCATTTGTCTCGTGATCGTTCGTCCAAAGCAACACAAATAGCCACCAGTAGCGCAATATCGATCCCTGGCATTACCGTCAACAGGTAATCTGACTTATCGAAAAACACAGTGCGGCCAGTCAAAAGCGGGCTGGTTACTTTGGCGACAAATATCCGGTTCGCTTCCCCTTTACATCCAATGTCAATCCATATCAAAGACCGTCGTGCTAGCCAATTGCCTTTCAGCCCAATTTCGCACGGTATGCCGCTGATTTTGTCGGTGAAATTTACTGACAGTTTCGGTTTCATCAAGGTGAAGTGTGCACGGATATCCAAGATCTTGTTCTGAGAGTCATTTCCATAGTATAGAGTGTGATTTGGGACGAAAGCCAGCAGTTGCTGCTTCATATTCATGATCGGCTGACCGTAAGCGTCCAGGAACGTCTTCTTCTCCCGGAGAGACAAGAGAGCTCGGCCATCAACTTTAAAATAAACTTGGCCCGTGGTTGCATCCTTGATGCTAAAGTCGTCGCCAGAAAATGAAAATATCTTCTCTTTGATGAGGAGTGACACTGGCTGTTGGAGGCAGAAACGTTGATCGACCGCGGCAATGGGATGAGGAAGGGGTTGAAGCTGCACCGCTTCGAACTTTGATATGTCGCCGCCCATTTTGCGCAAATCCAAAAATCAACATCGTTAAGCAGGAAAGAAATTCGGCTACTTTTAAAACCAGGAGTCTTCCGATGAGGTGGCAGTGCAAGGCAAATATGCGGCCCCAATGAGGCTTGGCCCCGATCAGCCGTTATGTAAGCAAGGTTCCTTCGGCAGGTTGGCGCCAATTGCCGAAATTTATGCAAAGAATACAAATATCGCTAGATGGAGTCGTTTTAGCTAACGTTGGGATTACATTAATCATAACTTTTATGGATGTCGGGACCCTTTGGTAAAAGCCCAAAAGTCCTTCCTACGCAAAATTGTCGGGACCCTTTATAAGTAGAGTCGAATAGTCCTACGCGAAATTGTATTTGTCGTCATCTACCCTCTTCACCCTCGCTACCCTCCCTCTTTTTACCCCCAAAAAATGCCCTCACACCTTGACCCCACTTTCCAGCCCTAGGACCCCAGTCTCCCATTGCCCAAAAGTGGCGATCGGGAAATCGTGGTTTCTGGCTTTCCCTGTCCAGCTTTACAGGCCCCTCATCTGGGTTAAATCGCTGGTACATCTTGAGGTAACCGCGATAAGATGCTTCGTCCCCAAAGTCATCTCCTTGAATTTTGTCATGACGGGGATCGTAATATGGAGATAAGGTCACATTTCCAACCGAGGGGAGTGACGTTGGGTGGGTTGGTGAAGGCTGGCATTCCCCAGGCAGACCAGTCACAGCCGGTGAGAAATCTACCTTCACAGGGCTATGCACTCTACTGGTCCATAGTTGACTCCTCATCTCCAACAACCGACTCACTGCTCTCTTAAAAGCAAACTGTTCCTCCGCCCCAGTGAAGATAGCTAAACCACTCAATCGGTCTTCACCTGCCTCCTTCATTCCCGTGCCTCGGCGGGTGGAACCCATCAAATCGCCCAGCATTTCCTTATGCATAAAGGCATCTGCGGTTTCCTCGTCAACAGGATCCTTCGTGGTAAGGAAAAGTGACTCTGGTGAGTGGTCCGCGGAGATTATAACTGTGACACCGTTTTCGTATGCCGCATCTATGAAGGTGATGAATCGCCTCGCTTCGTTCTTTTGGGCTAAGCCCATTCGCGGAACACTTTGCACAACAATGGTGTGGTAACGTTGACATATCAGAAGGTAGTCTGCTGGGCCCAGAGGCTATACAGAATCAAGAGTGTCAGATAGATGGACTCTGTTTGGACAGTCCCTTAGACACACCTTTCCTTCCGATCCACATAATTCCTCAAATGTGTACAATGCCTTGCCATCTGCTGCCTTTGGCACTATGACCTCACGCCCGTACAGCGTGAGCTTGTCACGCTTTACTACTCAGACGAATTAGCCGTATGTCATTGAGCTAAAGAACAACGTAAATTACTAACTTTGTTGGCCATAGAAAAGATTCGACACTCGCTCAATAAATGCATCGACCTCGGCGGGATTGTCTAAACTTGTGCAATCATTAAAACTTGTTGGTGCGATGATCAAGTCTCGATATCGCCATACCGAAAGTAGGTGTCGTCCGTGCGGGGTGTGGGATGTTCTATTCTTGTTGGTTAGCATGGACTACGTGTGATTTATATGACCATTCCATAAACATACCTTTCAACATTTCTGATCTGTAATCCACTTTGCCTCTTAAATGCAAAATCTCGCATCTCTCCTTCAGTAGATCCACAAAAGGACTGTGATACTCGCGGTGAAAACCACCCTTGTACAGGTCTGTTAACATTCATTGTAAGCGATAAAATCTGGAGGTATTCGCTTTATTGGAGTCTAACCTTCTGGAGCTCTGTTGGATGTGGCAACCATCACCGCTCCCAGTTTGAACATGTTCTTGAAGACTTGACGCATGACAGATGCCGTTGCTACGTCCGTAATTTGGAATTCATCAAAGCACAAAAGCCACGAATCGCGGAATAAATCGCGAGCAACAAGCTCGGTGACATGGAGGTTGTTTGGACGAGACCGCTTGCTATTCGAGGATTCACTCAGATTACATTTTCATCGCCCCCGCCTCGCGTAAACGGTCACTTACTTCCACTCATGAATACGGGCAAAGGCTGACACCGTAAAGGCATTAAAATGCACTCGTTTTTTTCTTTGTATAGGTACCGACTCATAGAAGAGGTCCATTGCCATGGTCTTTCCCGTGCTGATGATTGAGGAATTGATATTCACTCGACGGGTATGAATAACTACCTGCGCAAAACTAACCCAACCTCCCCATGTATCCATAGTCCTTTGGGTCCGTGTACCTCCTCTTCGTCAGCTAAGCGCACCACATCCCGGCTCTCATCATTAGGCGTTACGATGGCAGATCTGGCAAGAAGCGTGACTGGTGACTATGATTTGAATTAGTTTTCTTTTGAAAATCATTAAACGAGATCTTCACATTCTAACCTGCTCACTCAGGTCTGAAAGTTCGGGTGGTTCATAATCAAGGAGATCCTCACAAAGTCGTTGAAGCTGCCTCCAAGAAATAAGTCGTCCATAACCGTTCTCACTTCACCAGGCAACTTACACACCTCAACAATTGTACGCATCTGGTCTTCATCTGGACGTAGTCGCTTTTCGGAGACCAGGCGAAAATATTCGGAAAGGGGTCCTTTTACAATTTCAGAACCTTATTATGCTATTGAAATAACGAAGATTACAATTGGAACATACCTATCTGTCTAAGGCCCGATTCCGTTGTCAATGACTTCCTCACGTTTAACCAGCCTACTGATATGACTGGGCGACGATGCCATAGCGGCCGTCGCAGGCTGCAGATGCGCATCTTTGACCTTTCGACATGCACTTGTCAAAGATGGTTCCCAAAATGGATGCCTGCAAGCGGGAATTGGTTGACATGGAACGAACGGTAAGGTGGAGGACACGGTTGAAAAGGGCAAGAGCATAACGAGGTTATTGAAAATGGCACTAAGACCCACTATTATCCGGATAATCCGGTTAATCATATCGCATAATCAGCACCCCCTCTATTGCTCAAAGCGGTGAGGCATGCTAATATAATGTTTTTTTTTAAACTGCGGTGAGGCGCATGCCAAAGGTCTATAAAAGGGGACCTTCTGTCTCTTCCCTCTTTCCTCTTTACCCATCCTTGACTCTCAAAGCATCTGCGCAAATGCTCATCATGACTCAGTCCAAATGAGAATGCAGATGTGGTGGTGGCGAGGACCTCATCCACCCGACAGCAACAGCGATCAGAGCCAGCAGCAACCAATTGGATCCATTAACAAAACTGCTATTATGCTGCCACATTTGTTGAGCTTGGTTGGTATGTACTGATGGCATTTTGTTACTCTGTCATCGGGTCATCTTCTGACATGCAGTTTTCTAGTCTCCAAGACTTCATTACTGAAGATCCTCCAGCTTGCAAGTCTCCTCAATGTTGCGAAGACTCTGGCTTCAATGCCATCAAGAGTTCTGGATCAAGGCCTAGTAGGGACCGTGTGTGGTGGTGGGCAATTATCTGGTTAGAACAACCGTTCGTATTGCATGTGTAATTGTCTATTAGTAGTTAGTTAGCTTTTCCGAACCGGTTGTCGCCGGTTTATTCCCTGGTGTAGTAGCTAGTGCCAGTTTCTGTCACCTCAACACTAACGAGGTTGCCGGTCACGCGGTCCGTGCAGCAAGTGGGACGATATTACAGATATGAAATTATTGAAATTACATGGCTCGCCCGTATCCACCATAAAAGCTTCTTTACAATGATTGTCTCGTTTCCCTATGCGATTTGTTGTTCGCCATTTTTCAACAAAGACCCAGATTCAAACCCCTTTACGTACCCAACGGCCTTACGAACCACCTTAAATCTCCAGCCTGGTCCTCCTTGGTCAAGCCGCATTAACCACGCCCTCGCTGACTTACTGCTGCGAGTTACCGGTGGATGTCACCTTAACACCAAACCCACGCACCTTTTCTAATGACTCTCCCAGTGGCCGGCGAGAGTAGCACAGGAAAATCTGACATCTTGGATGCTTTACTTAAGAATCCATGATGGCTCTATCAAGGGAAGGAGTGAAGGAATGTTGAGAAGGGATAGGTAAGGATTTTTCGTTCAAGTTTCCACTTTAATGACTTGCCATTGGATGAAGAGGAGTTTAACATTGCAATGGCCAACGTCTCAGTGCGACTCAAAACGATCGCTGGCTACGATAAGAATACAAAGTTGACAAGGGTTTCCACAGTTAGTATCCCAGCGGTTTGTTCCGTCTCGACGGTGCGAACCAGGTTCCCCTCACCGACATGGTTCGAGGGCATCCCACTTGAAAGAACTCAAGTATTTGATTGCCAAGAACCTGAGTGCCGAGTCCAGGCTGCACATCAAATATGAGGCAGCTGCATATACGGCATGGAGAGCTCTCGCGCAGCTGGAGGAGGAGCATACTACGATCACGTCATAGTTGAAGCGAGCAGATATCCAGGTAGAACGTAGTAAAACAATCAACGAATGATGAAACTCTTTGTTGAACGGGATTTGCCAATTGTCGATCAGGACATGACCAAAGCGACAACAAAAATCAATCAGTATTTCCAGTGGTTGAAGTTTTCGAAGCTTTTCTGGAAAAGCAGTGATGTTGCTTCGGATCTTCGCGAGAATTATAGTAATGATTTGCTACAAGAGACTGAGCTACGGGTAACTTTTGTAATTGTCATACGTGCCGCGTTTTTTTGTCCTCCCGACTAATAGCTTACTTGTCTGATAGATGGCATACTCTTTGGGTCGGTTGCATGAAGATACGCACCATCTGTATTTGGCAATTCGCGCTACCTTATTGGCATTTGCTTCATCAACAGACCTCTCACATAAAACCATCACACCTGAATTTCAAGAAGAAGTAAAACATGCCACAGAGAAACTAGACTGTGAAATCGATGACATTGAGCAGGAGTTCGATCCGTACATGCTTAGTAATGTCGTCTGGAATAAGCGTGCTGATCCTGATTTTGGGACTAAGACTAATGAGCTGCAGCGGAAAGCGGAGATCCTGCGCATTCAAACTTTGGGATTCGAGGTCATGACGTTGCATTTGTTATGCAGGGGCGTGTGTCCTTAGTAAGTTACTTGTAACAGGCCGTAGCGGCTAGCATAGGAGTTATGCTTGCGCAGTATTTGTCGGTGCTTGAAATTCCAGCTCATTATTATTTGGGGCACTTGGTCTATATTAGATTAGCTACTGCTTGAGGTTATTTTAATTTAAAAGATATCCAGGAAGTCGGCTTATCGATCTATATGCAGGCCTAGGATGGATGCAGAATGCGGTGGGGCTCGTTCAAGGATGATTTCGTGAAACGGAATTTTAGAGTGCAAGAGGATCTGAAAAAATGTCTTCAGATTAGCTAGATAAATGGTCGAATAAGAGTCCTACTCTGGGGAATTAACTTATTTTACTTTATCATGAGGCCTTATACGAAATAGAAGCTAGTAGCAAGCAAGCCAAAGTAGCCACATTGATGGATGCTTTGGATACTTATCTGGAGGGCAAGGTGCGCGAACTGAATTCAAAAAAGGTCATATTTGACGAGGTTTGGAGAGAGCTTGCAGATGTAGAGGGTGCAGCGCGGGAAGAATACAACGATACGCAAAACGACTGAGAGCAGTTGGCATGATGAAAAGTTGTAAGCACAGCTCTCTTGTAAAAATTCCTAGATCTGCTTGGTACCGAACGCTTTCTCTTATTGCTATCCTCTCGTCGACCTGTATCACCTTCTCCTCCTTAGTTTGCTAGAAATTCTGAAACTGGCGAGTTCTCTGTAAGGGTGGACCATGTTCACTATTCAGCAATTATTCGTGTCGATTTACATTAGGGCTGTCGTAAAAGTTCCAAGTTTGCAATTTGCGATTTTTGTTCTTTGTGGTAGACTATAGCAAATGGCCGTGACGGTTCATGGAAAAAGAGAACGCTCTCATAAAATACCCATTCATGCTTTCATTCTTCTCTATCCTGTTTGCCGGTGATGTGCATGAATCTTGTTGCAAATTTGGTATTCATCTCGTAAGATGTTGGGTATCAATATGAAATTACAAGATCAAGTGTCATCTCGAATTTATGGTGCCATTATAGTGATGCTCTCGATTTACTGCAGTAATAACCTTAACCATAGACGATAAATATTGCTACAGTCGCACCTGGTTAATATCCCACCTTGGTTAATATCCCGGTCCAGACTCTCTCAAAGGTCCCCCCCTGCTCGGACATCTATTTTGCGCTTTTGTAAGATTTGTAACGATAGAAAATTCGCCCCTCGAGAGAGCCCGACCAATAACCGAGAACCAACTTTCCAGATTCCCATTCCTTACACTGCCGAGTCGACCCTTCCTCTTCAACTGTGATAACGTGCTTTTGCCTCATCTCTGATTTAGATCCTCGAGCGATGCAGGAATTCCCGTTACTAAGATGTATGCATGTCCATTCCGGCAACGGCAAAGGATTCATGTTACAATTTTCTGGGCTTCAAATATGGATGTCTGTGTCGCTAATGTAAGGTTTAATGTAGTGCAGACATGGCGTGTAGCAAGGCCAGCAACTGCGGGGTTAATTGGGCTCCACGTTTAATATTGCAACGTTGCTCCAGCACAACAACGAGCTCTCAGAAACCCAAAAGATCACGGTTGCGAACAGCTAAAAGGATTTTGTATGCAGTGCGCGCCTCTCTGTTGCTGTTGGGTCAGTACGTGAGTATTTCCGTGGGCATAAAGGAATGATGTATCGCTGCTCCTGAGCATAACGGATGCCATTTATGCTATCAGTTCCGGTCATGAATACGAAATTATCGTGTTCGACGTATCGTTGTCATTGACATCTCAATATAATGCACAGAAATTTATCAAAGCCACCACCCTTCTGAGCAGGCAGAATTTGATCCATCGAAAAAGACCCTTATTATTCTTGACTGCGGATGGGGTGCAACATCTCTCTTCAAAGCCCTCAATTGCCAAGAATACAACGTCCTTATGACAATCTTGTTATTGGTGTGTGTGCTGAAAACCAAACCTTTGGCATCAAAGGTGTTTATGAATATGCTTGCTTCCTAAAAGAGATTTGGAACGCTCAAAAAATCCGTACTCGACTTATGGACTGTGTTGAGACAGCTGCATTCGCTAATCAAGATCCAAAAGAGATAGAGCGACTGCTGCATATGGTTGTTGTCAGTGGCGGTCCCACGGGTGTCGAGTATGCTGCTGAACTTCATGACTTCTTGGTAGAAGATCTCAAAACATGGAACCCCGATATTGCCGACAAATTCACGATCACACTGGTGGAAGCGTTGCCAAATGTATTACCAATGTTCTCGAAGCAGCTCATCAATTACACTGGAACAACATTCAAAGATTAAAGGATTGGCGTTCTGACCAAGACTCTAGTCAAGGTAGTCCAAGAAGTATTATTTTTTACATCAGCAATGTGTTCGAAAGATGAATCAACTAATGGATAATTTATTGATCTTCAAACCTTTCTACGGATGTCACAGCAAGAAATTGTACTTGAAGACGAGAACAAAGAGATAAAACCTCCTCCGTACGGTAAATGTTCTAAGCAGCATAAAACAACTGAACTTATCTTCCTGTGGCTAATTGTCATTAACTTAAAGGTCTTCTGGTCTGGGCTACGGGCAACAAATCACGACCATTAGCGCGCAAGTTGATGGAAAAGCTTCCAGATAAACAGACGCAAAAGTACATTGACATTACTCATTGATATTTGATTGACACTTGATGTATAATATGCTATGGCTGCTCACAAATTCTGGATTTATTCAGGCGCGGGTTACTGGTAGACGACCACCTTCGCCTCTTGGGCACTGATGGTATCTACGCAGTTGGCGATGCCACGGCCACGAAATATGCTCCCACTGCACAAGTTGCGGCACAGCAAGGGAAATACCTAGCTAGTGTTTTTGCTGCTCTTGCTCCTCAGGAAGCCGCCAATAAAGCTCACAGCAATTCGAATGCGGACGACAACAAGAAAAGCTCTTCTCAGCAACCTAAACTTACAAACCGTTCCACTACTCGCACCAAGGATCTTTAGCGTATGTATTGTTACATTATGTCTTGGTTCAATGATCTATAATTATGCACACATTAATGCACGGAAATTCAGGTATATTGGTTCCGACAAGGCAATCGCTGATTTGCCATTCTTGAACGGCAACATATCTGTTGGTGGTGTTGCAACTTCCTATTTTGGCGGTCTGCCTACATCTTTAACGTTAGTTCCACATTCGCTTTCCGTTGGTCGTGCTAAGCTATGGCCAATGCTGACTTGATCTTTCTTCTGATTTCCCGTTATTCTCCATCCGTAACAAATCACTGGTTATTAATGACTGGATAAAGAAGACAATTTTCAGTGAGGCTTCAAACATACGTTGCATGAATAATTGATGATGCTAATTTTATCATTCATATTACGACAGGCCGAGATATCAGCAGAAAGTAGATTAACGGCACAGGATATTGCGATGTTGTCAATAAATTAAAGTAAGCCTTTCATTATTTAATTTTATCATCGCGTAGCATCCCAGTAGTACGGGCTTTGGCCAAATGGCTATTATGAAAGGAAGTATTGTTGCCGCTAATGTCCTTCGTAATCCCGGTATTTACTTCGACCTAGAACCATTCGACGCGAGTGTTGTAAGTAGAGACTTGACAAGACTGTATAGGGGCCGGTCTTGGTGTAGTCGCAAAATCGCGGAGGAAAACCTGTATAAAGCTGTGAGGTAATGTTCACGGCCTTTATCGATGCGAGCATTATCCCATAGCCCGTGTTCCACGAGTGCTGATCTATGGTGGACAAGCTCGCATTATGACCAATTTCAAAGCAAATGACAAGAGCGCATGTGCAGTACGCTGTCGGCCTCTAATCCTTGCGGCTTGGTGTCCTAGCCTCGATTCATAGTGATGGCCGAATATAGTTCTGCGCCATCAAAAAGCTTTGAGCACTAACTCTGATGCGAATTTGGTTGCGTAGTCATATGTCAGTTTACAATAGGCTGAAAAAAAAAAGTCTCGGTTTTTGGCATTTTGCTGTCCTGAGCTCTATCAAGTTGGCATGACATCTGCTGAAGAATTGGCAGGCTAATTGATCTGTTACCTCGTAATCTTGGGTCGCTGCTGGATTAGTCACTTAAAGCCTTCTCCGGGCGGATAACTAGCGGACAACGTGATAAAACGAGATCCCAATTCAGCTTCCTTGTTCAGCTGATTTCAAGACAGTGAAAATGAAATTCAACCTAAATCTCCTTCGACTTCTATCTCGCATGTTGCCGTTTGGCATGATCGCGGATAAAATTGACAAGCCCACGGCCATTGCCCCGCCCGTTGGCAAATGTCCTCTACCCCTCCCCATCGTACCTCTCGGGCCGTACAATTTATCCTCGGCACCCTGGACAGCGATTCTACAACAGCTGAATTTACATCTTCAGAAAGCTGAAATGCCTACATCTCATTCCGTTATTGCATTGCACGGAAATCAGATCCTCTTCACGTCGGGCGATTTGAATGCGCACTTTCGCCTTGGCTCGATAACCAAAATCTTCACGGGAATGGGTGCATTGATTCTACGCGAGCAAGGAACTCTCTCATTAGACGATGCAGTAATAAAATATCTTCCCGAATTCTCGATACAGAATCCTTATGCTGAAAACTATTATAATAATGATATTACCCTCCGACAATTAATGGCCCACACTTCTGGCCTACCGCGTGAGGCATGTCCACTAATATTTTGTGGAAATGACGAAGCTGAAGTATTGAAGGGGATCAGTGAGATGAAGCTAGTCGTACCGCCGTGGAGCTCAGTACCAGCATACTCGAATTTAGGATACGCTTTGTTGGGACATGCTTGGGAAAAACTCACAGGGACCTCGTGGTCTGAATGGTTAGGAAAGGAAGTATTGATACCGCTTGGAATGGAACGTTCCGGGATGGATATCGAAGCAGTAAAAGACCTGGCTCCGACATCACCAGATGGTGAATTGATAAAAGGATTATCACTTCAATGGGTAGCTCCGGCTGGTGATATGTAAGTATTCTTGCGCCTTCCCTTGTTTCGATGACTATATGTGTGGATTCATATAAATTTGGATTTGAGGTATTCGACAGCTATTGATCTCTCAAAGTTTCTCTCTTTAATTCTCAATGGTACACCATCTGGCTTACCTATTCTCCAAGAAGCCACTATCGCGGAATGGACCCGGCCTGTTACTCTCCTTCCTGACAGTCGCACGGGGTTTGCTCTCGGTTGGGAACTTATTGGGATACCTAACACCCCATATATGCTGATCACTAAATCGGGCTTATGGGGTCACAAATCGCACATTGCCTTTCACCCTCCCACCAATATCGGGGTCATTCTACTTGCAGGCGATACGGCCATCGATCTCATCAGCCTTGGATCAAACTTTTTCTCAACATTGATTCCTATTGTGGAAAACATACACACAACTGCAGTCCGCAATCTCTATGCTGGCACTTATGTATGTCCATCTGTCGGTAGTATTACGGTAGACGCAATCCCAGGTTCTGGCCTCTTCTTTGCCCAGGACAGAGGAACAGTGACGGCTTACGCGAATCTTCTCCCAAAGAACACGACGGAAAATAGTTTTTGGGTCTCGTTTGTCACAGCTGCAGACTGTCTTGCGGTTGCGTGGCAAATTTCTTCATTCCCACACTCTGATGGTGAACCCGATGGCCTCGAAGTCTTCTTTGAATTTCAAAAAGCTGGATCACCGACCCTATTCCATTGGCCAAGTAACAATCTCACGTGTATCAAAGACAAGAGTTAGGGACATCTGGTCATACCCCACGATATTAGAATCAACATAGCCCATTTGTGGCAACGAGCATAAATTAAGTCACAAGAGATCGACGTCAAATACAACAAATGTTATTTTGTATCTCGTACTCTTCACTGTATTTCGGCCGTATCAGGTATAATTGTGATTTTTACGCAATCGGCACCAGGACACTCACAGTAATTGAATTTCACAGTCAAAGCAACTGATGAATATATTTCCTTTCTATGACTTTTTCAGTTGCATAGAGTGATCCATCTAAACGTGTGCAGCAAATGGAACTGAATAGTATTAGTACTTCAGTTCTTACCGTTATAGTTGCTTATGTGAAAACAGCAATCCGACAACTGAAGTTCGTTATAAAGGAGGCGTGAAGTTGTTGCTCTCTATCCAAACGGTATCTTCTGGCTACGGCTTTATTAGCTGTCTCGCGAAAATAATACATTTTCACTAGTCCAACGCACGAGAAGAATTTATAGCTAATCGAGCGAGTAGTAAAGTCTACGTAAACCATCACAAATATCATCCATTCATTGTGCTGCCGATGCCAGCTAGCGTTTATCTGCAAGGTGAAGTCAACATTTGTCCTGTCTTTCTACAAGATACCTAACGACTCAACATAAATCAAAGGTGATGCATCATACTCGACATAGGAGCAGTCTTCGTATTCAGACTGCCTCCAATTTGTCGGCTATCGAGCGGACCATTGCATTACAACTCTTGCCTTTGCATGTTCCCGCTTGAAAGTCACGTGACACGACGCAGGAAATCCGCTTGCACTCTACGTACGCATCTTTAGCTTTTCAGCTGCATAGCTTTGACCTTGTTTTGAGAACAACCAGAGTCTAGCAATGCGCATCATTTCACTACAGCCGAGCGGAGACCTGACTCTTTCCACTGACGCGATCAAGCCTTCACCACGACCAAACCACATACTTGTACGCGTCAAAGCCTTTGCAGTGAACCGGCAAGATTTGAAAACAGGACCAAGCGTGAAAGACGCGGGCGTTGAATGCGTTGGGAGCGTGGAAGATACCGGTGGTGTGAAGGGCCTTCGAGTGGGTGCAACAGTGGCCGTTCTTAGCTTTGGAGAAGGCGGTCTATGGAAAGAGTGAGTACGATGGCAGCGAGAATTTGCCGCATTGCTGTGCTTAAAGCGCCTGTATAGCAACTCTGCCGTCTTTCATGATGTGGAATTTACTTTTGCTTGGGAAGAGGACAGTGCATGGTACGGTGCTAACCTAATTCTGTTGCAGTTATTGCCTTGTCCCCGCAAAATGTGTCATCCCGCTTCAGGTATCTCCACCAACACCCGGTTCCCCTCTTGATCCAGCCACATGGGCCAAGTTAGCAGCTATTCCTTTAACCTTCCTTACCGCATTCGGTATCCTGGATAATCTGGATCTTCGAAAACATGACCGACTCTTGATTCGAGGCGGTACATCATCGATTGGCCTCACAATAGCAACCGTTGCAAAAGCCCTTGGTGCGGTTGTAGCAGCTACGACGCGAGATCCAACAAAAGCGCCCAACCTTTCAGAAAATGGAGCAGACTTTGTCATATTGGAACGTGAGGGAGGAATCAAGGATGATGTCCGGATGATGTTTGCGTCCAAGGAAACGTTCAGCTCGACGGACGAGTTATCTACACCTACATTGAGTACAACGCGAATAAACGACTCTGCGGGTGCCGACAAGTGCGTTGACTTGCTGGGTGTTGGCACAGTTCAAGATTCTCTCCTCGCTTTGAAAAGTCCAGGTGGCATATGCTGCCTCGCTGGTACTTTGGGTGGATCTGAACCTACCACATTCAACCCCATGAAAGATATACCGTCTGGTGTTTATCTGACGACATTCGCGGTGGATCGCGTAGATATGGGACGAGTGCCATTGCAGGAAATTGTGGATCGAGTGCTAGAGAGAGGGGAGTATAGATTGAATTTGGATAGAATATTTGGCTTGGAAGATCTTGACAAGGTGAAAGATTACGTTGAAGGAAACAAGGCGAGAGGGAAGGTGGTAGTGGTTCTTCCTAATGAATTGTAAATATAAGCTCTTTGGTTGCCTTCCTTCGTATCTAGTCACGTGATCACATGAGTCCATCACTGTGATGTCAAAGGCATTCCCCCGTCGATCGCAGGGGACGACGCCAAAATGACGAAATTAGCCTGCATATTGCTAAATATCGATATGATGGGAGCAAATATAAAGAGTATCCCGACGGTCTTGTCGGCGAGTTAATTTGATTGCGAATAAAGTCGATATTACAAGTCTCATTTACTGTAGTTTGGCATACACTTTGAACTCAAATCACCATCATGCCTGTTGAACAGTATCAACAAGGACAAGTTCCTCCCGTCCAGGTAAAAAAGCTTAATGTTCGTTTTCAATTAGCCATTGCTGAACCTTGAATAGCATCAAAAAGCTCCTGGACTCCAATCCAAGATGGAGCCCAACCCCTTAAGTTCCACGTTACCATCGTCGACCGATGAAGGTCAAGTGACACTGGAGAGGTACAAGGCAGCTGGGAAATTGGAGGGAAAAGCAGCATTGATTACCGGGGGAGATTCTGGTATCGGTACGTCTTTGACTTTCGATTTGAGCCGAGTTTGATTTTCAAATAACTAATATATGCAAACGTCATCTCAGGTCGTGCAGTTGCGGTTTTGTTTGCAATGGAAGGCGCCGATGTCGCCATTTCCTACCTCTCAGCAGAGGAATCCGATGCCCGAGACACTCAGGCGGAGGTCCAAAAACTGGCCCCTGGTCGTAAATGTGTCCTGATTCCTGCTGACCTGTCCAAGGGTGAGCAGACATGCAAGGAAGTGGTAGACAAGGCCGTGAAGGAATTGGGCAAGTTGGATTGCTTGGTCAATAATGCTGCAACGCAGCAAGAGGTAGAGGGCATTCAGGATCTAACAGAGTAAGTTTCTTCGTAATGAAAGTAAATGACCCGGGATTGAAGCTGATGAATTGTTTTATCGTTAGAAACCAAATCGAAACAACCTTCAAGGTCAATATTTTCTCGCAATTCTACTTGTCAAAGGCCGCCCTCAGATACTTTGAGGGACGGCAAGGGTGTACAATCATCAACACCACTTCCGTCAACCATTTTATGGGACATCCTACACTGTTGGATTATACATCCACCAAGGGAGCCATTGTTGCATTCACAAGATCCTTGGCTGGTCAACTTGCCGAGAAGGGCATTCGCGTCAACTGCGTAGCTCCCGGTCCCATCTGGACTCCACTCATTGTCTCCACAATGACTGATGAGAGTAAGAAAACTTTTGGCTCGAGTGTTCCAATGAAGCGTGCCGGCCAGCCCGTGGAAGTGGCAACATGTTTTGTGTTCCTCGCGTCAGCGGATTCCAGTTACATATCTGGACAAACACTCCATCCTAATGGAGGCAAAGTAGTCAATGGCTAAGATAGTTGCGAGAAATGTCCAATCGCATGTCTGTAAAAAACATTGAAATTCTGAAAAACTTGGGCAGTTGAAAAAAGAAAATCGTGCCGCATGGATGGCTGTTTTACTAAGCCACTCGTCTGGGGCCTTTTCTCATTTGCAAGCGATTCATGATAAGAAGAGCCTCAGTTTTCTTTCCCCGCCAGTCAACCTCATCCGCTTCCATTGCCATCCCTCTTGACCTTGCTTTCGCTTGCCCTTTGGCGTAACTCGTACTCCTGCTTGCACTCTACAACACTAGTGCACACTCAGTCTACCGTCCTACATCATCAACCATCTCTACAATCGTGATGTTCCGCAACGTGCCCAGGACGGCGCTTCCCGTCGCTCGGTGTTTAAGGGCTAGTGCCGGACGCGCTACCGTAAGTATTGGCAGCGAGGGCAAATGGGATTTGCATTTGGAATTATACGAGCAAGGCCCATCGAGATTTGCCAACGCGATTGTTTGATTCTTTGCGATTCTGTAGATTGCAGGTACTCGTATCCCCACTGTCCGCCATTTCGGCACAACTGAAACCAAGACTGCGTTACCCCCGACAGATGGAGTAGGGATCTTTTTTCGCTGCCGGCTGAAGCGGTGAATTTTGCTGACGAACCTCGTTTTGCTATATAGGTCTTTGTTCCAGGCACTGTGTATGGCGGTCAATATACCGTGACTCTCATCCCCGGTGATGGTATTGGTCTTGAGATGGCCACTGCAGTAAAAACTATCTTTAAGGCTGCACATGTTCCAATTGAATGGGAACAGTTCGATTTGTCTGGGTATACGAAGAAGGATGAAGGCTTGTTGAAGCAAGCCATGGATTCAATTAGGCGAAACAGGGTTGCCTTGAAGGGTAGGTTTACCTTAGTACTGCCTTGCCTAGTCAGTTCTGGAGAAAACTCTGTAACGTATCGTGATAGGTATCCTTTACACTCCCGTATCACGCTTGGGACACAGCTCCTTGAACGTTTTCCTGCGTAAGGATCTAGACATCTACGCCTCTACCTCCATCATTCAGAACCTTCCCGGAAGCTGGCCTACCCGCCACAAGAACGTCAACTTTGCGATCATCCGTGAGAACACTGAGGGAGAGTACTCGGGGCTTGAACACACTGTGAGTTGACTTTACATGAACACATGAACGCTTATAATCCGAAGACTGATTACTTTTGCCCATGTAGCCGGTTGCTGGTGTTGTAGAGTCATTGAAGGTTGTTACCCGCGCAAAGACCGAACGCATTGCCAAGTATGCGTTCGACTTTGCTCTGAAGAATGGCAGGAAGAAGGTCACTGCCATTCACAAGGCCAACATCATGTAAGTGTTGGCATGCTCTCATTTGCAGGCTGCCTTGTGTTAATTATCGCGAGCAGGAAATTGGGTGACGGTCTGTTCTTGAATGTGTGCCGCGAAGTTGCAAAGAAGTATGAAAGCTCTGGTATCCAATTCAATGACATGATCGTGGACAATGCTTCGATGCAGCTGGTGTCCAAGCCCAGCCAGTTTGATGTTATCGTCTGTGGTAACTTGTACGGAAACATTTTGTCAAATGTTGGTGCGGCCATTGTTGGCGGTCCTGGTATCGTCCCTGGAGCCAACTTTGGAAGCAACTATGCTGTGTTTGAGCCTGGATGTCGTCACGTCGGCAAGGATATCCAGGGCCGCAACACAGCGAACCCCACTGCTCTCCTCCTTTCCTCCATTCACATGCTCCGTCACCTTGGTCTTGAGGATCACGCCAACCGTATCTCGCATGCATTGATGAAGGTTATCAAGGAGAGCAAGGTGCTGACGCCTGACCTTGGTGGCGCCCACAGCACTACCGACTTTACTCTCGCAGTCATGTATGTTGATTTTTATTATTCTTATCATGAACGACCCATGCTTACCAGTATTTCCATCCTAAATAGTGGCAACCTCTGAATGATTGGTATCATAGCTGGTGGACTGTGTTCCCTTTTTTATTTTTATTACAAACCCTGCCCGATACCATTAGTCATCGTTATTCGCACTTTCTTACCTAAAAATACAAAATGGCTCTTTTGCAAAATGTTTTTTTTTTTGACTGCGCGGCAGAAGTGTGTTTTTTGACCCGCCAGCGCACAGCCCGTTTGTTTTGAATTCGCCGATCATCCGCTTGAAGAACACGAAACACTTTCTGCGGAGGGACTTCTCCGCTTTTGAAGATCAAAAAACAAGTAAAAAATTTATTTATCTCATTTACTCCTTTTGATATATATAGTCAC
The DNA here is from genome assembly GCF_000182565.1 of Spizellomyces punctatus DAOM BR117. Classification (NCBI taxonomy): domain Eukaryota; kingdom Fungi; phylum Chytridiomycota; class Chytridiomycetes; order Spizellomycetales; family Spizellomycetaceae; genus Spizellomyces; species Spizellomyces punctatus. The sequence continues at coordinate 723,805 of NW_015971543.1, forward strand.
GTGCCTAATTATGCAGTTTAAGATTTCTTGATGAGCGTTTTGTTTCTCCATCCTTTCCACAAGAGGTTTCGCTTGGAGTTTTGTCGAAAAACAAACGTCTTTCCATCATACGGACTCGTAGAAAACGAAACTGGAAGGCGATCCTCGGAGACCGTTGAAATGACTGCCCCGCCGACGATTGTGTCCTTTCCTCACTCAATAGTGTGACTTTTTATTGCAGGACTCTTTAATATCAATGCTTGGAGGGCTTGGGGGTGAATATTATGGATTTACGTGAAGCGTTCGTTGCTGAGCATGTACGAAAAGTAGCAGGGAAGGGGTTGACGACGTACCCTTTTATGGAAAAGTTTGATAATGGGGCTGTTGCGATTATTGATGTCTCTGGTGCGTTAGGGACTCGAGTGTGTTGAAAATATCGTGGTATCCATTAACTGGCAAATTTTTGTATAGGATACTCGACGCTGGCCTCATTTCTACAAGACCGCTATGGTGCCGATAGTGGCGCTAGGATTCAAAGTTTATTGAATCCCCATTTTTCTGGAATTATTGATGCAGTACATAGACATGCTGGCAGTGTGGTCAAGTTTGCGGGAGATAGTTTGGTTGCGGTGTGGACCGCTCCGACAGCCGACAAGGCAAACTCTAAAATCCTGACCGTTGATCCTGATAACCATCCTGTCGAACTCCATCCTACCGAGGACGGTATGAACTACCCAGCCCATACCGCGGATTCATTTGGAGATATTGCGTCCGCGTTTCTCTGCTGTTTGGAACTTTTATTAATGGTGGATGTGTTGGAGCGAGATGTTGAAGGAGGTGCCACATCTCCCGAGCAGCAGATCTTGCAAGGAGTGACAATGCATATAGGATTGGGCTGCGGGGTTACGAACCACGTACACGTTGGGAAGCCGGGAGCTACTTGCGAGGTGTGTCAAGTAATGAGTTGCAAGTTTGAGGAAGTGCTAACCCGCCTGTTGGTAGTACTTTGTAACTGGAACAGCGGCACGCCAAGCATCTGTGATGCTCGACGTAGCTCGAAAGAACGAGCTTGCCATTTCCAAAGATTGCTGGAATGCGATACAACGCGAATTTCAAACGTCTTGCCCGTTAGCCGCTACTCGTATGCTGGAGCAATTGGTCAATCCCATTATTCGTGACGAGTCAGTTATCATTCGCTCGGATATCTTCGCGGACAACTATGTGCGTCATTCCCTGACATGGCTTTTGAGTCTTTTCACGGGAATCCTTCCTTCCTCACCAAGCGAGCTCAACCTCTTCCGCGGAGCTGATGGACGACGGTACGAAGAGTATATCAACGCCAGTATTGTGCATCACCTGTCCGGCGATTCTGTACGGATCATTTCGGAAAGCAACGAACTTCGGAAATGTGCCATTGCCTTCGTGCGGTTATCTGGAGATCTGGCAGCCAAAACATCTGGGAACGACGTCGAAGGACTGCGCATAGCGCAGGATGTCATGGAGATCGTTACCGAGACGCTTGATATATTCAACGGCTGTTTGAGACAGTTCAACGTTGATGACAAAGGGCCGACATTGCTACTGGTGTGGGGAGTGGAAAGATTTGCACATGAAAAGGGCGAGGCGCCATTTGCACTGCACGCAGCATTAAGAATCAAGCGAAAGCTGGCAAGAAGATTTGGAGGCGGATTCTCCATTGGAGTGTCTCAAGGAGTCATCTTCTCGGGCGTGATAGGGTCTCTGAACAGAAGGTGCGTACATTTAGATGGTCATTGGACAAGTCCGCATGCGTATTGATTGCTTCATGCATTATCCGTGCTTTCAGCGATCACACTATCCTTGGTGTTGCTGGTATGTACATAAAAGTTATCTGCATGGTTTGATCGTTGAACTCATCTTGTTGATGTTCTCTTGAAAGTGAACGAAGCTGCAAGGCTAATGTGTCACCCCCTTGCTGAGAATGGGATCCTTGCCACAGAAGATATATACAGAGACTGCAAGGATCAGTTTGTCTTTGAAGGGGAATCTCATGTCATTGGTATCAAAGGTGGGAAACGTGGCTGTAATAGTGTGCTCCCATTTTATTTTTAACCACTTATCCTATCAGGTTCCCTTAACCCTAAACGTGTCCATTTCCCTATTCGTGCGATAAGAACCCGTCCTAGGAAACCTACGCAGCGACATAGTGTGTGCGAACCAGCATCTCCAGGACAGCTGATCGGCCGAAAGCACGAGAAGAACATTATACGTGAGACCGTTAGTGATTGGGCGCAAGGTGCCGGCCCTACCCTTGTCATTCATGGTACAACGGGGACGGGCAAGACAGTTTTGGGAGATTACCTGATCGAGGAGGCGGAAAAAGTGCCTAATAGCATTGTCTGGTAAGGTTTCTAGCGGGTCTATCAGTAATGAAATTGAACGGTACATTAACTGCTAGCAACATTATTTTACAATAGTTTGGGTCGCTCCAATGAGACGCTAAAATATGTTCCATTTTACGCGGTTAGCGTCATGCTCACGACGTTATTTGCTGAGTTGGATCTCGAAGAGTTGGCAAAGCGCGCTCGCGAATACCGACGGAAGACAGTGAAACAACGTGAATGTGTATGTTATTCTCGACAGGCGACTGGTACTCCTGGAGGACTCTGCCCACATCATCAGACCGATGTCAACACAGAGCGCTTAGCTAGATATCGTAGTCTTGACACTTTAGGAGCAATCAGTTCAGGCACGGAGCTCCTTACCGCTCCTGAAAATCAGGCAGACCACGTCGACACTCGTCCACCCCCCGGATCACGGAGGAAGTCTTTTAACTCACCTGGAGGCGTCAGGAATGGCAGTGCTCTATGGATTCCACCGGTGTGGGGGGAGACTGACAAGCAGGCAATGATGGAACGGGGTGAAGACGAGGATGATGAAATGCTTAATCCCCAAACATCTCTTCCTCCTGGGTTTGCCTTACGACGTGGCAGCGTAGCGCCAGAACCCGAGATGCTCACCTGGTTTGGAGGTCTGGGGGATGAAAAGGTTGTGTGCGGACCAGAATGCGATCATTCTCCTGATAAGAATGCTGCAGATGTTCTCTGCGAAGATAAATGTGTACATAAGCCTATGACGAAAAACTGGGTCATTAAGATGATGCAGAGCTTATCGACAAAGGTGGAAAAAGTCATGCAATTGCTTGGAGAGGATCCAAAATCGTTACCACTGGTGCGTTTGTTGTTATTTGAGAAATACTATGCCCAAGTACTTATCGTTAGCTATCATGTAGCTGAACGACTTGATACCTGTCCAGTACCACGCGACGCCCTTTACCGCTAACCTACACGGCAATGATCGGAAAATGCAAATCACGAACCTCATAGTTTCAGTAATGAACAAACTGACTCTGAACATGGAGATACCACTTTGCCTGGTATTGGACGATGCTCAATGGACGGATTCGATAGGATGCCACCTCATAGGAGATATTTCGAGACGATGCCCAAAAGTTTTTGTTGCTATTTTGACGCGCCCAGTGACCGAGTATACGTGCACTGTTCTCGCGCGCGCTATGGAGCGCGTACAGACAGGCGGCGTCCAGGGAGTTGATGTGGATAACGATGGGCACAAAAGTGGAAGGGTACCGGCTTTTGTGGTTGAATCGGGTGAGACGGCCGTGCCTGCCACGGTCATCGAACTAGGTGGATTGAATGTAAAGCAGACGGGCAAGCTATTACTGCAGATTGTGAAGGGGAAATTCCAGGCAGAAATGATTGAAACAAGGCTCGTCGAGGAAATCTACCGACGAACGTCGGGAAATCCGGTCATGATAGAGATGTTGGGACACAGCATGCTCGACCGGCTGGATTTGACGGTGCAAGATAACGTTTTGCGAGTAGCGAACTGCAAGGCTATTGCAAGCATTGGGGAGCTGCTACCTGTTGATGCTCAATCAGCAGTAATCGCACAGCTTGATCGAACCTCTTCGACTATGCGTCATGTGCTCTTGGTTGCATCAGTTGCGGGACAATATTTCCATTTGCACACTTTAGCAGAAATGCTAATCCGTAACCCGGTGAAAGAGCTAACCGACTTTGGACTGGAAACGAAAGAAGGTAGACAACGTCTTCTCAAGTTTCTGCAAGCGAATGATGTGTTCCATTTCCTGGAGTACACGTGGAAGGCCCAGCCTGATACTGATAGCGAGGAATCCGAAAGATCCATGAAAGAACAATGCATGCAGATATCCTTTCACCATTACGTAGTGCATCAGAGTATTTACGGCACCCTAGTCCCCGAACGCCGAGCCCAACTGCATGCGAACTACGCAGAGTATTATGCGGGGGTCCTGCAGAACTGCGATCTTACCGAAGGTGGCGAACGTGATGGAGTCGTCGCTGCTTGCATTCTTCATCTGGACCATTGCCCTAGCCATGTCAGTCCGACCCTCCAGATAACGATTGCCGAGCAAGCATTCAGGATGTACGCGACTCGAGCGATTAATTCTGAAGCGTTCAAAGCGTATGAGCGGTTGGCCCGACTCATAGAAACGCATCCAGATGCCGCCTCCGAAGTCCTCGATCCCGTTCAGAGAGTCAGCGTTTATCGCTGGATGTGCGAGCTCAGCTCGGCGGAAGTTGACTACCCAAATGCTTGGAATCATTTTTCCCGTGCACTGAAAGAATTGGGCTTTGTACTCCCGAAGGCTAAGAGCATTGGATGGATTGAAACTGTAGCGAGACAGTAAGTTTCATTAAGATACAGTTGCGTTTTCCTCGTCGTGCCAAGATGGAATGGAAAGTCTAATATCTGCTTTGCAGAATCTACACTTTCTACTCTTTACAACGAGTGGAATCATCGGGGGGTAAGAGGAGCAAATTAGCCCTCAAAGCATTAGGGTACGTATATATTCTCAGTCTTTCCACTATCTATTTGTAACTCTAATGCGGCATTGTTTCATCTTTACAGGACTATTTTCCCCCGCTATGCACAGGAGCCGGACCTCCTCTACCGCATTGCTGATGAGTGCCTGGAACTCTTCGACGTCACAATGCATGTCACGGTTCACCTCAACGACATCCTCTCCTTTGCGCTCGTTCTCTTTCTCATGATCAACATTGCGGAATGCCTCCGGGATGTAGCACCCACGAAGCTTAGTGTCGCGTATGGCAAACTAGGAATGACTCTCCAGACAATCGGATTCCCCGATCTTGCTCAGTCATATATTGAAAAGGCGGAGACTTTGGTGAAGCGAAACTGGTCGTCAGTATCTGGCAGAGAGAAGGCCAGGCTTCTCGGTCGAATCGCAATTATGGCGTATGCTCGTGCAGACTGGGCGCAAACGGAAAAGGATGTGGAAATAGTTTTGGGCATCTTGCGCAGGGACGGGGCTGAGGCATCTAGGTGAGTGTCGCTAACACTGGAGCCATTTATGATGTTCGAGCATCCTAAATGTCCTCTATGTTCATAGGGAGGCCATCGACATGTACAACGTCCAACTGGGCGTGCTTTCCATACATGGGAATCTGACCAAGTTTCTAGAAGGTTTGCACGCAGAGCATTCATGTACGAACATTTTGCAGAATTGGTAACCTTTTTCTACTTTTCTATAGTCGCAGAACAGTACTACCGGGTGGCTGTCGACGTGGATGTTGAGTCGCCTCATACGCAGCGTACTTCGATGTGCATAGCATATGCATACTGGTCGCTCGGACGCCCTTTGGAAGATGTGTCGCGCTGGTATGAACTTTCCCGGGCCCAATTGCTCCGCATCGAAGCCGCCCGCCGAACAGGTGCGACGATTGGGTTCGGTCTGGATTTCACCCTTATCAATGCGGGATATTTTCTACGCTTGCTGATCGGACGCCTTCATCTTGTCTTGTGGGGCGATGGCGGATGGGAGAACGGGAGAGATATTGCGGACAATGGAGCAAAGTTAAGAAATAAAATCTTAACGATGGCCGAAGAGCTGATTAGTATCATGGAAAAGTTGGAATCCGGCATGTATTACCTTGCGGCGATGAATTGGCTGTTTGTGGGCGTACTTGTCGATTGGGCCTGTCTAATCACGGAGGGTTTAAAGAAAGGCGACAAGGTGAGCCATCTGAAACAGCAGAATGTAACATTTGCATTTTCTAACCATTGTGGTCCGGTCTTTACTAGACGCTGGAACGTGATCGGCACCTCTGCCGCAAACTGGTGAACTGTATCATTCGCCTTGTATCCCAGTCTGTTCGGTCCCTGCCACAAAGTCGATTTTCCCTCCATTATTGCCGTGGTGCACTGCGCCTATTATCGAACGACCCGCAGGGAGCTGTCTCGGCATGGGAAAGGCACATCGCCGATATCAAATCTAACCCACGCGCGACCGAGTTCCAGCGAGCAGTCCTTGCTGCCCGCATTGTGCGCGTTCGCCATGTATTTGAATTGGACAACACCGAAAGAAAACCCAAGTTAAACATTTGGAGAAAGCTGAAGAAAAAGGTTAAGAAAACAATTGCGCAAATCTGCCCACTCCAGCGACGGAAGAGGAAGAACCAGGCGTGCCCGCTCGCTGACCTGGGAGAAGAAACAGAGGATTACGCAGCATCCGCACGACGTACATTCAAGAGTTTGGGAAATGTTTGGGAGCGCACTCTCTTGGATCGCTATGGCGGAGCTGGCAAGGATTGATAAGGAAGTTTTGGTATTTCACAAGTTTTTATATTACATAGGTTGGACCTCGTGCTGTTCTTAAATGTATATATCTATATTAGATTTTAATAGTTCGTGTATCAATAATTCATTAATTAAAATATTTTTCATGGTTATATTGACGAACAACGAGATATGGATAACTTGCTGCTCACTACACTATTTTGAATTACTTTGATCATCGTTACAATGGCTAGATATGAGCCCCAATGCAGTCCTGCTACTCTTAAGCTCTCTTGTTCATTCTTCAACTTGTTGAGTTGCGCTCTACAGCTCAAATTACGTACACCAAATCATTAACAAAAAGCATTTGAATCTGACTTTGTGGGGTAGATTATGGGGTATGCGTTCGTTCTCAGTGGCCTCCGTTGGGGAAAGGCGCTGAGTTCGATCTCCACATTGCGCGGGGGCTGACAGCTACGTCACAAGGTGACCCGCGACACAACGCTTGCTTGTGTGCCCCCCAGTACCTCTTGTGATTGCCATCTTCACGAGAGCTCTGGTCACTTTTGCTAAATGCGCATCATGGGTATCAGCGCAATCCTGGGTCTTGGACCGCTCCCTCCGCATTCGATCACCGCTTTTGGTGTCGCTGGGTTATGGCTCCCATTCACAACAGTCATGCACCAATGATTTGGATCTTGTCAATCCTGGTGTTTGGGTCCAACTACTCCCACGCAGGGGATAGATATCGGATTGGATTCGTCAATATCGATCCAATTAAGGGAGGTTTCCTCGCATCAAAGCGACGGAGGGGGGGAGACGCAGAGACATGGTCTATGACGAAATGATATGTGTGAGAACGATGTTTGCAATGGGGCGACTTGATCGGTTGAATGGGAACGAGTCGTCACTTGGGTATTGTATGCATCTTTCGAGTGTCATGCAAAATCCTGTCCCAGAATTTGCCCGTTTTGTGATCACTTTCTTGGAATATATGTGACTAAAAACATCAACTACAGTACTTCACTGGAACTGGGGGACAATGGCTACAGTTTAGGTGACATTAAAGTTCGCAACATCGAAATGACGTTTCTATGCAATTCGTTGGACATTGGCATGGGGAAAGGTCTCCATAGAGCGCTCATGGTCATCAGGGTATCTGCGCGGGCCCCACTTCGTAGATAGGTCATTTACATTCTCCCAAAACTGTACTTCATGGGGCGGAAGATGATACCAGTTGTCCGCCCGCCCCAGTGATGATCAATTATCTGCTGCCTGCGAACGAGGTCGAGGAACTGAAAATTGGGTAGGGTGCGACGTATAGGGCACAAAGATCCTGTAAGTCACTCTTTGACGGGCCTTGTCGGTGTCATTGCGCTACCAATGTCAACCGTTTGGAATAAACCTTTAACCAAGGGATAGTTGATAACTTGGTTATCACACCTGAATGCTCGTGATATTTACTTGCGTTTTCCTTTAACCTGGCACACCGCAGGAGCAAATCCTAATTTCAACAAGTTACATGCAATGGTTGTCTTGTCACATTCTTGGCAAAGAAAATGCGTCCCTCCCACAAGGAGTTAGCCAAAGGCCTCTTTGGCGAGTGCTCAGGAAGTACACATAGGTGTCAGTGTTTGTGAGGGAAATTGTGCAGAAGACAAGCTGGAGCTGACGGGAAGGGAATACCACAACTTGTGTGAGATATATGGGGATGGATTCAGATCTGTCTCCCTCCCAGAAACTTTTTGAGAACCAAAAGCAATCATGTGTGAAACCTCGCGAATTCACAAATCGCATGGACACTTATGCAATCTCTCGCTCAGGGCGCTGACTGAACGCTTTTAGAAGCAAAAAAGTTTCTCAAGTGGGGTTCTTCAGCGCCCCAAGCCATGTTGGGCGGTAGATGGGTTTTGGTCTTCCATCGGGCGGTAAAATGATGGACAATGCGCGGGATGCGGCTAGTATACGTCCTGCATATACCACGGTTTTAGTTTTTGATAAAAGGGTTGTGCGCACCAGATTAGAATCCGGTGTCCAGAGTAAAGAATGTGCACATATAAATGCAATGTCCTAACTTTTCGTAAGTGCGCTTATTACGGGCAGGTTCGGATCTGCAATGTTTACCGGGTGACGCAGCTTCTACTTGGTCACTTCAGCCGATCAAGCGACCTAGTCATTCGACTTCAACTGATTAGCTGACGGTTTTCAGCGGTGCATTCTACAACCAGTGTATTTGAATCTGCCTTTCAACGGCTACAAGTGTCGTCGACAATCGCATTGGTAACAAAAATTGACAAGTTGCAAAGATATGTTCAGTATATTCAACTCTATTTTACAATACACTAATCCGATAAGGAGACTGACGCAGCGATCCACAACCATCTCGTCATGGAAAGCTCCGCTCCCACGCTCTTGCGAAAATGACCTCAACCTATCTCAGGCGGTAATGCCACCCCGCAGGGTTCGGAAACCCGTTCGCCCTTCACCATCCCTACTCTCCTTCTTTCTCAAAGGTTTTAGCCACGCCGGCATCAATTTACTCCGCGCTCGTTGAGAATCTCTTCTCATAACCCGCCCCCCTCGAGGTAATGTAGAGCCAACTACGCCATTCACCACCTCTTGCTGAATGACAAGGCCATCAGTTCCGCAAAACCTTCGCAACAGTTCGTCGCGACGGGCGGGGTCCACTCCTTTATGATCGACTTCGAAACGAGCGACTTTGAGCATAGCTCCTTGAAACTGAGCTGTTTGGTCGAATGCGAGATGCACACACCAGTCCAAGAGAAATCTCTCCGGTGCACCGTCCAGAGAGCGTTCTCGGCGTTGATGTGAGATATAGATAGCACGGTTGCGATGTACTGGTTGCGATGATGGTGATGGCAGGGTAGTTGGGGGCAAGTTGACAGGAATGTCGGATGCTGTGGCCGGCACAGGTGGATCCTCACTCTCATCATTTTGCATCTCATTGTCCCTATCATCCGAAGGTTCAATCGCTTCACAAAATCTGACAATAATCTTCCATCCCTCTGGTCCACGAACATCCCTTGCCATTAACCCACAAGGCCCGAGGAGGTTTTGATGAAGGTAATATGCGCCAGTGAGTACGATGCATTGGTTGAGTGCTCTTAATAGTCGGGCCGTTGGCGAGCTCGTTGTCAGAATATTTGTGACAAGGTGTTTGACTGCGATGTGGTCTCCCTGTGCGCAATATGAACTCTTTTTTATCTCATCCCGAAGCGCTGTGAGGGTTGCTTCAGGCTCTAGATGTCGTGCTAGAGTAAGGAGGGTGGAAAGGTTATTGAAACGGCTCTGGGATGATGCGTCAGAACTACTGGAATGATTTGACGAAGCTGGATTGGTATCTTGCTCAATAGAGTCTGGTTTTGTAGTGTCAGGTAGCAGGTGTGGGCTGGGACTTTGCCGACTGTCAAGCTGATCTACATATTCCGATTCTACAAGAGTATTGTCGACTTTCTCGTCCTCTTGGCCTTGCCAAACGCCTGGCTCCTCCACCTGCACAAGCTCATTGCCCTCCCAAATCTCCACTCTATGTGCCAAGCGGGGAAAGTCCTTCCATACGACTCCCCAGTCGTGTCCCTCTAATATGGCGCGCAACTCTTGTTCAAAGCTCGTATCAGAGTGGTCGACGGAAAGAGCTAACAGAGACCGGGTTTCGAGGCTCGTGGGCCTCTCGAGGGTAGCTGGTCGCATTGGGGCGTGAGCCTTTCGACATTTGACTTCTTCTGCAGTGCGAACAGCATGTGGAATCGAAGACATGATACTCGGCATGTACTTGCGAACGGTAAAAAGGAAGGGAATGGGAGCAGGGCAATGCTCCGCTTATGTATTCGGGTGTGTTGACGAACGTTTGGGTGTTGCGCGGGGAGATGTGCTTTTGTGCGCGGGCGGCAAGCTGGACTCGTCGGAACCTTCGGAGGGTGAGCTGCGCCCCAAAAGTGTTATTTCCAACAGACGCGTTTTTAAACTTCTGCTAAAAGACCCCGCTCTTTTCCTCCTCCTTTTTTCCTCTCCTTCCGACACACACGACGGAGGAAAATGTCTGGAACGACGCCGTCCCGCCCTCCCCCACGCTGCCTGGCTTGCAGCGCACAGATAGCCACATATGCTCCATCGACGTGCGGCCATATATCTCTGTGCAAGGCGTGTGCAATGAAGCAGGCGACAGGTGGAAAGTGCAAGGTGTGCAAGGAATGGTTTGGAGACGTCAAGAGATTAGTGACGGACCAAAGCTGAAGGAATTTATTGGTGTAGAATGTAGAAATACACCCCTTGCACAATGTATCCATTTTCCACGCTGTGGATACAGTCGTTGGCAAAAGTACGTTTGTTTACAATGTTTATCTACACATCTTGACAAGACAATGCCTGCGCTTACGCACATAGCGTTCGGGCCATTTCTCCTCGACCCCTGCTCTACCTGTCATACAATTCTCGCAATCGCCAAGGTCTCAACGTGGAAGGGGGGTTTGTGCTCTTTGCCAGCGAAGACTCTTGATCTAACTTGAAGGCAAACAGAAAACACAACGTTCTGATTGGCCATGATAAGAACGCATGGCTGTGAACTCAAGAAAACATGTGGCTATTCTCAAACTATTCTGAAAGGTTCCTCTTGCAGAATACGCCAATCATGGCGATATCCGCATGGGCCAAAATATGATTTAGATAATTCCAAAGGGTCATGAACATTGATGTGGTGGATACGGAAAATACAGTTAAATGGTCACGCCATGAACATCCACTCCCCTCTCCCTCACTCGTAACGCTGCTCTTTGAGCCCGCCGGACGCTTTCCGGCTCTACTTCCGTGAACAATAGGCGTTGTCGTTCCCATACGGTGCCGCGCTCCTCCAGTCGGCGAACGTAAAAGAAAAAACCTCCCAAACCACCCAAAAAGGTGATCGTGGCGGTCAATAAAATCGCTCGTACAGCAGTAGGCGACAGTGTCAAGTGGGAAGAATCATCCTCCTCCTCCCTCGGGAGCTTTTCATTAGAGTCCATGCAGAGTGTGTACAACTCCAGCATGTGCCGGCGGTCTTTCTTCGGTTTCTTCGATATGTCTGGAAGGATACCCTCCTCAACCTGCATGCGGCGTATCCAATCGGTATACCCCTCTGCTGTAAGGTTATGCATTTTAAAGTTGGATCTGGTTTTGCATGCGCTGCGGTATTGTAGTGTATCGGTTCCTGGGTCCTTGGCATGCTTTTCGTTAGCCCGAACAAGATCCGCATACCACAGCACTTCTTCAGAAATAATTGCGGTGCGTCCGATGTCTACTATCCCTGTCCGGAATCCAGGATTGTGCACAGGAACGATGGAGGAAGAAGTCCTTACGGTCCCTGGATAATCCAAGCGCGTCAATCCTAATTCATGCGAGTATCTCCTTAAGAGACTTGAGGCCTACCAACAACTTTGAGCTTGTCCATTTTCAACCTCTTCAACGTCTTTGCTGTCACGGCATGAAGACTGTACGGCGTCTCGTTGATCTCATTCACCGTACCATGCGCGGCGCGCACAAGCACACTCACAACGTCCTTATTGACGTGGCCGTAGTATGCCCCAAGAATGACATCCGAATACTCTCCCGTGAGATGAAGGTACCATTTATAACAGTTTCGTCGGTATAAAGGTGAATTGCTGTAGTCGGCTGGAGGTACATGGCCAAGGAGAAATACTCTTTCATTACCAACGCGGGCAGCTTTGAGCTGTGCTTCCAGCCAAGTAAATTGGACATCCCCCGGATGAAGTGATGTCGACGGAGCCTTGCCCCGCTCGAAGACCGAGCAGTCTGAATCGTTTCCATTAGCGTAAAAGAAATTGGATTGGTTGCAAGGACGACAAACCTGATACACTCGGGTTGTCCTCATACCAGTACAGAGTATTCAAACTAAGGCCAATAACTTGACCTTTCACGAGAGTACGTTTGAACCAGCCACCTTCCTCAAATGTTGTACGGATGTTGTCATCAGGGCTGGCGCCTTCGTCTAAAACCGGCTGCCAAGTCTTGTATAATCGCTGGAGTCCAACATTTGGCCCGGGATCCAGAGCATTGGAAGGCCATACATCCCAATTACCAATAGAGGGGATAATGATGGTTCGGGAGAGATCAAATGTGCGTTGGAGGTAATACACGATCTCCAAATTTTGTGAAACGACTTCCGATGCATCGCGAGGAAAAGATTTATCTCGATCATGTCTACTAGAGTCCCCTGTCCAAAACACAAAATCTATATCTTGGTTAGCGAGGACTTCCCGCTTGATGGATGTGAACGTGTCTTCAACAAGAGGTAACGGACTATCGCAGGTTGTCCCCAAGGCACCATAGTGACTGACTGAAGGAGCGCTGGAAGTATCGCTTGAAAACTGTGACGCCGGGGCACGATGGCATTGGGTGCTTGGGTCACTGTGCGGGACATAAAATGGGTCGTAGTGGATATCAGTGATGTGAACTATTGCAACAAGTAAGAACGAGGCAATTAGACAAGTCGCGTGTTTGACAAGCTTTTTGACACCTACGAAAACGTTTGGAAACGTGGCTCGGCGGCTTGGCAGATGGTGCTGCGACTGCCAGCAACGGCAGCAGCAGGGCTAGGAGGAGGGATGGTCCTTTGTCACGCAGCATTGATGGAAGAAGATTGCACAAGAAGGAGAGGCCGTGATATCAGATCCTGCCCCGATGCCTGCGCCACAATATGACGCACGTGCGTCCCCCATCCGACCAGTCACGTGTTATAGGACGCTGCAAACGTGCAGATGAAAAGCAATTATAAACAATGGCCGCCCATGTAAAGATATATTACAGTCAATGTACAATAAAACTTCATTTATCTTCAGATGTAGAATCGATGGGTACCACATCCTCCACTCTGCCTAACCGAATCGGATCTGCGACGACGGGAGATGCATATGCGTGCGTAAGTCGCTCATCGCTTTCCTGTATCGTTTGAGTGGGAGCATTGGCCATAGGAGCGGGTTTTGGCAAGGAGGGAACAGCAAAGGTGGAAGGATCCGGAGGTTGGTGGTGCTCTTGACCTGATTGTGGTTGCGAAGACATTGTGTTTAAAAGGACTTTGGTGGGGTTCGTTGTGTGCGTTTCTTGTTTGTTTGCGTCGATGCAGGAAGGTTGTCTTTCGCATTGCCCGTCTTTTATATCAGCTCATAAGCGAGTGTCGTCATTGTGACTTCGTAAGCGGTTGGCGGTCATGTGATCTATTACTTCAGCATACGCGTCATGCCTTGCAGAGCATGATGCAGGGTCATCAGGTGTAACGCCTTGAGAAGCAACGCTTGTTTCAACGTTAGTTTTCACTATCGTGGTCACAACCATAGGAAAAAGTCTCAGCGGCAAATAATGACTCGTACGCACTCCCATTCTGCAGGCCCCGCTGCAGCTATTCACGACCGGCACCTTCAACGTCACGGAGGAGACGCTAGAGGCGCTCCGAAGAAGCAAGGTGGAGGGAAACACAATTGGGGAACGGCTGACGAGATCCAAGAAGAGCTGCCTCTTGCTAGAGAGTTTGGCGATAGTAACTATATGAGCGTTACGAACGAGGAAGAGTTGGATCGTGCTTCTGCGGAAGACTTGAAGAGGTACGAGGAACGGGTTCATGTAAGTATCCATCAAACCTCGGCGCTTGATGCCATAGGGGATGTCTAATTAGTTCTCCCTTGCGTGCAGGTGGTTTCAGCTGAGGACTTTGCCCGCGAAAAGGGAATTGATGCCGAGACGGCGAAAGAAGTAGCCAGGGAACACCCAGCTGTAATGTATCCAGACCGTGTACGATTGATATGGTTAAACTTCAAGAAGTACTCACATTTGTCTGGGCACTTTTACTATAGGCTTGAACCCCATCATCCGCACAAGTCGGCTTCGTTGAATTCGCTGGCGATGAAAGTGGGTAGAATAGCATGAAAAAAAGAGACGTAAATAGGAGCTTCCTGTTGTTTAGTGAGCAGTTGAAGGATTGGACAAAACACGGGAGTTGATCACGTGGCGAATGATGACTAGCAAGCGTTCACCTTCAAGTTCAGACTTTGTGTGCTGTGATTTGTCGGAAATGAAATTATACTCATCTTAAAGAGTTGAGCGCGGAGACTAGTCTTCAGTATTGCAGGGGACCGACCGTTCAAACGGTCCGAGAGGCTTTACGAATTTCTTTTCTTCACTGTTCTTTTGTTACCATCTAGATGTAACGGCATTGGCCATTGTAAAGCATACGATTTCTAACCTACCCATTATACACCGCACAACTCTTCCACATTGCAGTATTGAAAACATCCTCTCTTGTATGAATGGAAAGCGATAACCGCTTATCAGAGGTCGCCGCGTCCCACCGACGTTCTTCCCGGCTACGAAACGCGCACGTCCATCATAAAAGCGGCAAGGCCGCCTCTGATACCAACAAACAGGCGACATTTGCTACTCCAAAAGTAGATCGTTGCCGGGAAAGCAAGTTTCAGAATGGAAGGATCATCCGAGGACTAGAGGATGGTGACGAGCATGCGTCTATTGACCGAACTGCATGTTCGGCGGATGTATGTGAGGAAAGCCTCGCAGCAGGACAGAAGCGGAAGCGGAGAGGGAGGACAACTGAATCTTCTCGGACGGGTACGGCGCTGAGACGGCCGCAGACGATGTGCACCAAAGTCCAGAAAGATCGCGGGTGCAGTGGCACAATTGACAGCTTGTCGAAAGGCAGAGCTCAGACTCCTCTCCACAATGTAGCCCTGGAATCGCATACTCAAGGGGGCACGGTGCGGTCAGAGAGTCAAGTTATGAACGACAGTGACGACGATGCAGACTTGGTGATGGACCCAAGTGACGTCCTCTGGAGCTCTCCGTCGAAGAAGACTAAAAACCGGGCTACTTGTAAAGGTACAGAAAGAATGATGGAATGGTTGAGGACCATCCTACATATTCGAGATACTGAAGTTCTGTTTCGACCTTACAGCAAAGCGAACGAGCAAGCCTGCGGTAAAGGGAGGAAAGCGAGATTATCACGCAGGGAGCTCCTCGGTAGCGGAAAGTAATGTAAATGGTTGCGCTGGGTATGCATGGGCGCGGATCTTATCGTCATTGTGATCTAAGCTCACTCCTTCGTTCCAGATCAGACAGCGATATAGATCGAGGAGATGCGAGGTTTGCACAGCGTGCTTGCTACAATGGTCAGGTTTCCTTGTCCACCTCTAAAAGTGTATATTTATCGGTGCAGCCTGCGAATACCTGGAGAGGCTGTGCTGGCGTTCTTTGCCGAAGACCGACGATATTATCCCGCCCAAATTAAGAGTTATAATCCTACTACGGCCAAGTATAAAGTCTCGTTCGCTCAAGGCTATACCAGATCTTTGCCAAGAAACAAGTTCCATACTCAATTTGAGAAGGCATTCAAGATGGTTGAGGTAAGAGATGAATCCTTTCCCCGTTGCCAACTTGATCTGCCACGATGACACACTGCCTCCAGGTCGGCGATATACGGGGTTATTATTATCATTCAAACGAGTCACCGCGTCGCCATGAAAATAACTCTCCGTTCGCGTGCGAACTAGACGCCGTGCTGCCCGCCATTGGGCTGTTGGTTTCTGGTCCTGTGGATCAATGCCGTAGAGCTGACGCATTCTTCAATGGAAAAGTGAAGCAATTAGAGCACAATCTCTCATATGGACCATTTGAGAAAGATCAGATTGATATGGTGGTACGCGTGGTGAAGGAGAGATTTTTTGCAAGTCTTTTTGCAAAAGGGGGAACCTCGGCGGAAGACGAAGGGGATGAGTTGGACAACAAGGGCTCGATGGGGAACCGGGACCCAAGAGATATTCTAGAAAGGGAAAGTGCGAAGACTTCCGCATCTGAGGAGCAAACCCACGTTGGGCGACTACCTTCTCCTCCACCATCTCAGTCACGACATATTCCCCCTGCCACAGCGGAACCAGAAAGCAGCGCCATAGAGCCAAATGCATCCAGTTCGTCCCATGGGATCAAGCATGACAAACCAGCAGAGGTGAAGAGAGACATTTCTCACAGCGAAGATCAAATAACCTGCATTTCAGAATCCGGTTCATCATCGTCTCTTGCACTTCTCTCCACACCGTTAAAAGCCGACAAATTTACCCGCCTGGTTCTCCTTCCTGAAGCTTTGGTTCGAATTATCATGGCACGAAATAACCAAACCTACCAGGAAGCGGAAAAAGAGTTACGAATATCTGTTACACGGAACCGCTTGAATTGGGTGGAAGAGGTAATGACTGCTTTGCATTGCGTAGTAATGGGAGAAGTGGTCGGTAAAGGTAGAAGAAGGTTGGAATGTGACTAAGAGGTTTTCATTAGCTGTATTATACTCCAAGAATTACATGATATCACGTCGACGCTTCTTTGTGCATTTAAGATATATCCACCCTTCTAGAGGGATGATCCATTTGAGGTATTCTATTGTGTACCTAGGCGACGGAGGCTGGCCCAAGCTATGATCATCAGTCAATGACAGCCAGCCCTTCCGTGCCTTGCCACGACCGGGGAAGCTATTGGGACTACAAATCCTAGATAAAAATATCGCCCGTGCAAAATGATGAACATCCGCATGACTCCTACGTCAATGCGTCTTTCCTTGAACTTTCCTGTTCTTCTCTTCTTGCTCGTCATCCACGTCCATATCGGCATCCCAATCTTCATCCTCATTCAAACCCTGCACCGTCTTCCATATCCTCCTCCCCCAGTTCCCGATCTTTGTCCACTCTCTCTTCTCCACCCGATCTTCCACCACGCGCCACAGAAAATCAACCCCATCAACCCACTTGGATATCACCTCTTGAAGCGTATTTCGCGCTCCGCGGGTTGAATTCCAGTATGGAAGGGCAACATCACGTACTTTAACCAACGCCTTATTCTCCGCAAGGTGTAGGCGATCCCACAAATGCAAGAACTCCTTCTCAGCAGTTTGAGAAAGGCGAAGCGTTAGCGCTCGTGCATCTCGCGCATATACCGCAATACGTGCTCGAGCAACTGGCAAATTGTTTTTTAAAGCAACCTTCGCGTCACGGAATGCGTGTCGCAGGGATGGAGCGACAACGTCCACCAAAACCACCATTGCGTCACGCCACTCTTGTCGAACGCGTTCCAGCCATGGGACGACATAAAACCGTCCAAAGTCCAAAACCGCACGGTATTGCTCGGTATTTTTAAACTGTGTCCATTGACGCTGTGCGCGATCCTTGGCAGGATGCAATACCACATCGACCTTCTCATATAGAGGGACGAGAACGGGCTGACTGTGCTTGAGGACTTCATCTTTCGCAAGTGTATATGCGGGTAGCACCTGACTGTCCCAAATCTGTTGCCGGAACTTAGTCACACGTGGATCATCAAGAGGACACACTCTGTTGGAGCCTGGTTCACACATAACATCCAAAAGCGAGCGGGACAAGTAAATAGTGAGCACGACCCACACGAACGTCCGGAGGAATGAGCGCAGAGCGCTCCGCGGCTTTTGTGAGAGCATCGTACTCAGTGCCTGTCATAGAGATTTGTTTACTTTTAGGAAAAAAAACACATTAACACAACAGTAGATACATTCATATACTTACTTTTAGATCGCGATTGGCAGCTAGTAGGTCTTGTTTAGAATGATCCGGATGGACTACCGCAATCTCTGTTGGCTTATGTCCTGATCTTTCTCTGTCTCTTCGCTTTGCGATCCTCTTTAGCAATCCTTCATTGGCTTGTTTGATGTCGCGAACGGCGTAGCACACTTCGGAAAGGCGTATCTATTGGTTCCATTAAATACGAATCAGCTACAAGATAGCATATTGTCCTCCAATAGCCTACATACCATTTGCCAGACCTTGCCACGAGGTCTTTTCTTGCCTTCTTCTGTCAGCCTTCGCGCCAGTAGTCGGCTCTCGTTCAGGTTGCGTTCGTACATAGAGGTCCAAGCTGTAAGCACGCGCGAATGCAGACCTTGTGCACCTTTCGCGGCAGTTCTTCGGAGTGGGTTTTGCGAGGTGTCGGATGCAATAATCCAGGTTAAGGTGTCCAGCAGCTGTTTTGTAGCAATATTAATCACAAAATGACTGCAGAAAGAAAGGATGACAAAACGGCATACCTCGTTGCGCACAACGGTATCTCTTTCACATCGCACCTCATCCAAAAGAAAAGTGAATGCGCTCTCGGGTGTTTCATTGGTATACACAAGGCGTGGTTTCGTATCGACACCAAAAGTCCATTGCTAATGTTCCAGATCAGTCATGACCTGCTGCTTCGCCTGCCACCTCATGTGCTCTACGTCATGGAATTGCACGCGGTACCTTGATCATATCATACGCAGTTCTAATGTTTGCCTGCATCTCATCTCCCTTCTTTCTTCTCCGCAATGCAGACTGTTCAGAGACCGCAACTCGCATCAACAGTACAAAGTCACGAACGGTAATCGAGGGTAACCCCTTTCTGCGATCCTCTCTGCGCTTTGATAGCTGTATTATATCCAAGCTTCCGAAATAGAGTTAGCACTTGCAAATGCAGTTTAATAAAACGTCCTGATTACCTATGCAGCAAACGCTGCAAATAATCCAAAGCCGCCTGTTGAACGGAAATCGCGATGCTGCTGCCGACCGTAGAATCGTCGTCAATTCCTGTCCTTCCTCTTGGCGACGCGATGTCTGGAGTGGAGAACAGTGGTAGCAAGAATTTCATCCAATCTGAACACACGCGGGTATAGGTCGGTGAATATTTAGTTGAGTGACACTGGCTCTCGTTCACACTTACACTTGAGCCCCGCAGGATGCGCCACATGGGTGGGACTTCTGCCCACATTTCCGTACCTGCTGACAGCAACTCGCTGTTGGGCACATATCCATATAAGGCTATGTCCAACAGCCGGGTTGGTTCCCAAGATTGAAGAGTATGTCTCGAACATTTCGTCCGCAGACGTTCGACCTGATTTTTCGGATACAACATCCTCGAAAAACATATCCTCATCTTTCGATGCGATGAGCTGCAGAATGAGGGCGTAGCCGATAGAAGCACTGCTAAATGAGGACCCGGTCGCAAGCGCTGTACAAGTATTCTAGAAGTTAGGAACACAGAAATCGGAAGAAACTGAGACCCAGGCAACAGCGCGTACCTTTCTTTTGCGAATCAATGAGATTCTTCACTACTCCGGGTAAGTCTGTAGCGACATCCAGGTCGCTCAAGGCGCCTGTTAACACCCGCTTAACCGGCTCTGGCGTGAACGTTATTGGCCCTGGCGATTGAGAATCCGCTTAGTTACCTCAGTTATCCAGGAAAAGTCTAAAGTGGATGCACCAACCTTGCCCTTCCCACTTTTGTAATGAAAAATTCTTCCCAAATATTGGCACGCGCAGCTTCAGCTGTTGTGCTATGATCTGATCCAAAGCTTCTGCTAGTCCTTTGACAGGCTCCGGGGAACGCCTCTTCACAAAGGTTCCCACTAGACTTTCAATACTGGCAACATCCAGCTACGAGCCGCCCGAAAATCAAAATGTCAGTCGTCTGAGGGCACAATGTGGACATTGATGGGTCCCCTCCCGGAATAACAGATAGTTCGGCCCCATCATCCTGCTTTCAACTATCTGCTCACCTTAGTCAGCCCTTCCAGACCCTCCGTATGTGGGTTCCCCGAATCCGCTTTCTTCTCACTTTTTTTAGCGCTTTCCTTTGATATGGCTGGCTGCGGCGTGGCAGCACGGGGTCGTGTCTCTGTTCGGATGGACGTCGCGTTTGTGACATCGGGAACAATATGTTCAGGATAGTCAGGCTCCCCAGTCAAGTCTGTCACTTCGTGCTCGTCGTCTAAAGAACGTTGACGGAGCCCTGACCCATCCGGTAGCGGTGCAGTGGCAAGTGCGGCAAAATACCCTGTTGGGACGCAGATCGAGGGCTAAGCACGAGCAAGCACCATGGATGGGATTGCTCACATAGACAGACGGCACCTACCACTAGCGCCAGAGGAAGTTTTATTCAACGGTGTCTTGGAACCCGTATTGCTGCTGTTCCTACTGGAACGCGGAGATCCTGCTGGCGACTCGCCCTCCTTCTTCGTTCTCTTATTAACCGGTACCGTCTCCCAAGAAGACATTATACACACAACAAATGGGTAGTGTCGCGATGATGTGAATAAAGACTCTAGAGGTGGAGAGAGGAACCCTGCTATTGATGCTACGTAAAACGTTCCGATCACAAACAGCAGCTGCCTGTCGCGCTTGCTGGCGCAGGGTGGGTAGGCACGTGACAGACATTTGTTTATATTCCTGGTTAATATCTTACAAAAACCATGCGAACGCTTCTCGAAAAGCTTGCTCCCCTCCCTCCTCAATGATGCCACCATGACATGGTATTATCCTCCCAAACCGCCAGTTCTCCGCTACGTATTTTACATCCTTCCGCATTTCCGCGGCATTGCTGGTATTCATGTATCGAGAAAAGAATCGATGCATCCCGCTGTTAGGCTTCAGCTTCGAGTAAATAGCGCGCAAAACAACGTTGAAGGAATGCCCTGGTGGATATTGATCGGTAGGCGGCATATTGAAGAGAAGGTCTGCCGTGAGGAGTGTATTGGTTGGACGATGGAGATACAAGGTATCTTGATTTCCAGATCCAGCGAAATGTCGATGTTCGATTTCATTTTCGAACCCGTACAGTTTGTTCTCGCTTCCCTTCTCTCCCATAATCCCATCAAATTCCAAATCATTCCTCTTTTCTCTCAGTCCAGGGACCCCAATGATCTTGGCCTCTGGCCATCTTTTTTTGTATTCCCCAACATAAAGGTGATGGACCACATTAGGACACACTAGGTATTTGACTCGTCCAAGTTGCTCCAGCTTTTCCGTTGTCGGAGCGTCGAGTGGCGTGGGTGAGAGCAGAAAAAGATCGCCGTTCCCCAGGCGAACAGCAGACATACGGATGCCTACGGGGAATACACTAAACCTGGAAAATGGCCTTGAAAACGTGGTTATGGATGCATCCAGGGTGCGGATAATGGTCGGCGCTGATGGTGAGGATGTCATCGTTTTCCTTTCCTGTTTTTGTTTGATAGGTTCTTTTAGCTGGCAGAATAAGTCTAAGGTTGAGCTAGCGCTCTGTATTTATACCTTCTTGATTTTCCGCCTAGTGTCGTGACATCATCAATCTATTCGCCACGCGTCGACCGATGTGTGTTGATGACATGCGCGAACGACAGCGGGGATGCTGCAGCTTTCAACATCTTTTCGTTCAAAGGTTTCTCTCCAACCTGACTTGTCCTCCACGTAATGTGGTGCTGACGATCATGAAAGGCTGTAAACACGAAATAAATTGGCGATAAAACTGTCGTAGCCGACAGGATTGTCCCCATAATTCGGCAGCACCAACTAAAGGATCTGCACAGCAGCTTCCGCAAGTTCAGGCTGTTTAGGCTCAGATAACTGGAAAGAGGCCGAAATTCTATCCCCAGACAGCAGCATGCCAACAGAACGTGATGTATTGTTCACAGGATATTATCGGAGCAAGATGCAAGAATACCAGGGCAAAAATACTAATTATGGCAAATATTTTATATACAATGAACCGTATCTATCACCTTCGTCGTTGACAAAAATTATGCAGACTTCCTGAAAGACTCGGCGACTCTACACATGTTGCTCAACGCGCGCTCAGTCTCGGGCCACCCACGCGTTTTAAGACCACAGTCGGGGTTAACCCAGACCAAATCTTTTTTCAGGTACTTTAGCATCTCTTGCAAGCGTTCCCGCATCTCTTCTTCGGATGGAACACGGGGGGAGTGGATATCGTAGAGACCAGGCCCAATGCCGTTGGTGTATCCATATCGCTCGAATGCATTAAGAAGCTTGAGATCGGATTTTGAGTTCTCAATAGTAATGGCATCAGCATCGAGAGCTTGGATCGTGGAGAAGATGTCGTTAAAGTCAGAGTAGCACATATGGCTGGATAACAAAACGATTAGTTTAGCATGTGCCGATATGCAATCATCAAACAATAACGTACGTGTGAATCTGAGTGGTGTCCTCAACCCCAGTGGAGGAGAGCAAGAAGGCACGAGCAGCCCAGTTGAGGTATTCCTGCCAGTCAGAGTGACGAAGGGGAAGACCTTCACGGATGGCAGGCTCATCAATCTGGATGACGGGGATGCCAGCGCGCTCAAGGTCTTGTACTTCTTTCCGAATCGCCAAAGCCAATTGGAAGGCAGTGTCCCGGCGCGGTTGGTCATCGCGCACAAAGGACCATTGGAGCATGGTCACGGGTCCAGTGAGCATACCCTTCATCGCTTTTTGGGTCTTGGATTGGGCGTACTTGGACCATTCAACGGTCATTGGGTTGGGACGCGAGACGTCACCGTAGATGATTGGGGGTTTGACACACCGGGAGCCGTAGGACTGCACCCATCCGTTTTGGGAAAATACGTAACCCTTGAGATTCTCTCCAAAATACTCCACCATGTCATTACGCTCAAACTCGCCATGAACGAGGACGTCGAGGCCGACTTGTTCTTGGAATCTGATGCACTTGTCAGTCTCTGCTTTGATGAAGGCTTCATACTCGGCGGGGGTCCATTCGCCCTTCTTCAACTTTTGACGAGCGACGCGGACTTCCTTAGTTTGAGGGAAGGAGCCAACAGTGGTTGTGGGAAACGGGGGAAGGTTAAGCTTGGCCTGCTGTGCGGCTGCGCGCTGGGGAAAGGGAGACTTGCGCTTGAACATCTCCTCAGTGACAGCCTTCATCTCAGCCTGGACCTGAGGGTCATGAATCAGCGGTGACGTACGGCGAGCTTGCATGCTTTTGCGGTTGGCGCTGAGAGCATCCGCGACTGCGTCTTCTCCTTGATTTACAGCCTTGGTAATAATGGCGATTTCGCTGAGCTTCTGTACGGCGAATGATAACCAGTCAAGAATGGTTTTATCCATTTTGGTTTCTGCCTCGAGGCTGTGAGGAGTGTGCAGCATGCTGCAGGATGGGGCGACAAAGACCTTGTCAGAGCCAAGGAGGCCAACAGCGCGACGGACGGTGGCGATCGCGGCGTCCAGATCCGCTTTCCAGATGTTACGACCGTTGATGACTCCGACGGAAAGGGCAAGATTCTTGTCTTGGGCTATCTTGAGAACGGCATCGAGCTCCTCAGGAGCCCGAACGAGGTCGACGTGAAGAGCCGCGATGGGCAGGTTGGCAACAATGTCGAGGTTCTCGCCAAGACGACCAAAGTAGTTAGCGACCAAAATTTTGATGCCAGACACGGCGGATAGTTTGGTGTAAGCTTTGGAGTAGTGGTTCTTGAACTCGGCGGGAAGGTCAAAGGTCAAGATTGGTTCGTCAATCTGGACCCACTCGGCCCCGGCGTTGGCCAATTCACGAAGAAGGCTCTCGTACACGGGAAGTAACCGATCAAGAAGGCTAATAGGATCGAACGATTGACCTTTGGCAGCTTTGCCAAGACGAAGGAAGGAGACTGGACCAAGAAGAACTGGGCGGGTCTTGATACCGAGAGCCTTGGCTTCGACAAACTCGTCAATGGGTTTGCGCGAGCGAAGTGTGAATTCTTGGTTTGCTTGGAATTCGGGTACGATAAAGTGGTCTTGAAATGAAGTTTATGTTAGCTTGGTGCCATTTGCAAAGCGATGAGACAGATACAATGCTTACAGTTGGTATCGAACCACTTCTTCATTTCCATTGCAGGAACGTCGATGCCTTCGTCGGGCCTTTGAAGTCCTCGGCCCATAGCAAAGTAGGCCTCGAGGGGGAACTTCAGACCCTGGTATTTTTGTGGGATGACACCGAAAAGGTGCAAATGATCGAGGACCTGGTCGTAGAAAGAGAAGTCGTTCGAAGGAATGTGACCATCCTGTACGCCAGCCTTCTTTTGGATGTTCCAGTGCTCAGCGCGCAAGTTCTTTGCACCGGTAAGCAGTGCCTTTTCATCAAGCTTTCCATTCCAATAATTCTCGACCAGCTTCTTCAGCTCACGGTTTGCACCAATGCGGGGGAACCCCAAGTTTGTTGCTGTGACCATTGTGATTGAAGATCGATGAAAAGATGAGATGTAGTACGTCGATCGGGAGGCTTTGTGAGGTACGAGTAAACCAAAAAGTGGAATCCTTTTATAAACATGCAGCGGGAAGCGTGTGGGGAAGGACAACCCCATCGATGGGGCAAAGGGTCAAAGGCCTGGAGGAAAAGCGTTGGGCGTTCTCCCCACAAACTACCTTGGTCATTACGCAATCCGCTATGCATGACTGCGCCACAGGCCCCAAATATGGGGAAATTATGGTCTTGTATCACCTTCCACGCCCCAAGCTTTTGAGAGCTTTTGGGGGAAGCAACACGCGAGACGCAACATGGCGGGCTGACGCGAAACGTTGTGGGGAGAATACGCCCAAGAGGAACCCGCGGGCGGGAGCGGCGATTGCTGAGCAACGCAGTTTTGGCATAGCAGTGATACACCAGATGTCACGATGGGCGTTCGCCAATTAAGGTACTGATTATGTGGGACTTGCAAGGATGGGGGCCTGAGGAACTGAGTAGGTTGTGTCAACGGCGACTGGACCTGCCGCCGACCAGAGTATTAGTGCTGTAGAAGCGTGTATCCTTTGCATTTGATAATCCTGGATGTTTGGCCCTGGGCTATTTCCCTTGTCTCAGTGACAATGAGTTCCACTGTGTGCCGGTTAAAGCATTTTTGACTGCTGTAAATCCGGGATGAATGTTGGGGCTCTCCTTTTGGTTTTCAAGGTTCTGCCGGTCCTTCCTGCCCCAAGATCTTGAGCACGCGCAGCTAAGCTCACGTGTTCTAATATGAATAAATGTCCGAAAACGCTACTTAGTGTATTGGCAAAAACAAATGTCAGTGCCTCCACACCAGGGAATGAACCGGCGACAACCAGTTCGGAAAAGCTAACTAGCTAACTCCTTACAAGTAACTAACTACTACTAGGCCCAATTACACATGCATAACGGTTGGTCAACCGGGTAACTAAGCCCACCACCACGAGAGAAATCCTACTAGCCCATTGATTCCGAAATTCTTAGTCGGAGGATGTTTCAGCGAAAACGCTACTTATGATCATGTTGATGCAAGCGGATTTACAGTTATAGATGCGCTCCGCAGAATATGCTCATGCTTTATTTAGCCCTACATCCTTGTTCCTGCCGAACGGCAAAGTATTTCATGTATCAATGACTGACATCTCTCCATCAAATACTGCAAGACAGACTGCCCGTGAGCCTTCTCCATTTCCTCTTGCTTTTGTCCAGTTGGAACAAAAACATCCCCGTCTTTTGCCAACCCAATATCGAATAGTCGATCCAGATATGTGTCAACATCACTGTCGTTAAGAACTAGGCTAGATTCCGATTGAGTCATCAGGTCCGTCATTAGCGACCGCAGGGATTCATAAATGGGAAGCAACTCTTTGTCGATCGGTTCGAATCGAATCATAATATTATAGACTTGTTCCGATACTTTGTGAAAAAGATTTTTGAGAGCTCCTTGCCCCGGAAGAACCATATTGGCTGGTTGGCCTGGTACAACAAAAGCGCCGTCTACGCGGCCTGCGTCGATCATTTGAACTTCGTGTTCCAGTGGCGTAATGTCGGACAATGTGCAATCCTCGTGAGCAGCGAGATGTGACAAATGCTTGGAGATGGTCGCTAAACGATCGTGAATTGCCATTAGCTGTGGATCAATATCTTCAGTGAGGTTATCAAGGTGGCCAAGGAGACGATCTGTGGACAAAAATTGGGGAAAGATCAAAATCAGTCTGGCAACTGGACATGTTCTGACTTACGAATTTTATTTAACGTTGATATCATGATAGCTTGCCCCGTCGGCAATTCTGATCCTAATGTATCTGCGAGAGGAGCTGGAGGTCGGTCAGGGTTGACGAACGCCCCATTCCTCATGAATTTTCTCTCGATTTCTAGCACTCTCTCTTTCAAATGATTTACATCTTCCGCTGTGAAAGCACCAGACTGGTCCATCTCTGCACAGCGACGTAATATAAGTGCCAGCTGCTCATAGACGGGGTAAAGGTCTTCATCGATGCGACTAATTTTCCCCCAGGTGTAGAATAACATGGTCCAGATGGTATCCAAAACCTCATCAATGCGATTGCGCTCTGCATTAGGATTGGACTCGCGGACCGCACGCAAGTCGAACATGATCTATTGCAGCATGTTTCCAGTTTTCGTGAACATTTTTCTAGCTACTTAAATATATGATTAAACTTACAAGAGCGAGCTCGTCTGCCTTCTTGTTCAAGTCATTCAAGGTCACATTATTGCGAGTATGATGCCGAAGTTTCGAAACTGGTTGATTGTCAAAAAGCGTTCCTAACATGTCCATAACTAAACTGAATTTTACGTACAATCATGCCTGAACTGAAACAGCTTTTGCAAAATCGGTTGTTCGTCTACCGGTACTGAGTGCCGATCCTCGGATTTAACGCCTGGCTTGCCTCTCGGCTTCGCATGGTTAGGTTTTGCTGCAATGTCTGGCATTTTGCGTGAGGAGAAGAGTGTTATTTGTTTTTTGGTTTCTGAGGACGTTTTATAAGGGCTCATGACTGGAAATGACACATGATGATCGGTGATCACCCGCCCATCGCGCGGTGATCCAAGTGGTCGTGATATACACTACACAGAAAATATAAAAGTATTCCGTATCTTTTACTAACGAGGGCGCAATACAACTTTATGTTGGCCAAAAGTCGCCGAAAACCATCTTCATCAACTCATAACCAGCTGGCCGAGATGTCCAATGACAGCTGGTTTCAAAACCTTGCCCGACAACACGCAAGAACAATTACCACGACAGCTAGAAGCCTTTGTTGATTAAGCTACTACCCTGCTGGCGGCTTATTTCGCTGGCATTTACATCGACCTTTTCTGATACCAAACTGCCCTCAAGCTGGTCATGTGTTGTGGAGCCCAGCCTGGCTACCAACCACATAACAATTTTGGGCCATTCAAGAGCATGATCTTTGGTAGCACTCGTTACTATGGAGGAGCATCTTTGCGAGCAACCTCGCGTGCCATTGACTTCTGACTTTAGAATGTTTTGAGCAGCAGCAGCAAAGTAGCGCTCCGACTTTGTTGTTCCGAAACACGTGAATTCGGACAAACGGCTCTAGAAACTCCTACGTAAAAAAGTAACGCGCTCCAGGTTGCGAGTAGAGCAGAAAGGGCGCCGCGCAGAGGCAGACGTTGCGCGGAAGCAACGGTTAAAGGACAACCGTCTAGTCTCTCGACACCGGTCCATTCTTTTGCCACCCCGACGGTTAGTTTTGTCGTAGCTCATCCAGTTCGATCTCTCTGCTAACATGTCCCTATTCATCGCTTCAGTCCAATCAGTGTCTTGTGTGCACAGCTGGGAAACTAGTGTGTGTGTGAGGGCCACAGACGCTCTAATTAAGTAGATGTAAGGACTTCCGAGGATGCTCGCTTGTTGTCGTGACGCTTGACGATGGAGTCACTAAATCCACATTCGCCTTTAAGCGCAAAATATAGACTAGGAGCTTATTGGAAGAAACCCCGCAGGTATGTCCAATTCTGTGACTAGATGGATTTGAGGCCGTCCTGCTGTTTGATTGCCTGCCTTATACACTCCATCTAACAGTTGATCACTGCAGCATTCGCTCCGGTGACTAACAGAGCAAGTCGACGAGCGACTTCACCGCCATGGTTCAGGACAAATCTTTACTCGCCGATGGAACCCCTGTCAGATCAAAGCGACTTTTACATCGCCGAGATCCACCAAACCATTCATCACACGCTGTTGTTTTTGAGGGAACATTTAAGATCCCGCTCCCTGATCACCATGTTGACGACGGTCCGATAACCCCCGAATCCGTTGAAGTTCCTACATCACCTGTCAGGAAAAGACCACGACTGAGGTCCGATGGGCAACGCACTGAACTATCCACTAAAGGTGATTTTGAAGATGAGGACGCTTGGACTACCACATTCAAGCGCAAATCGCGTACCACTTCAACATTTCAGGGACGGTCGGCTAACCCCGATGTATCCCCCGCTATCTTTCCATTAGTTTTACTCCCGGAAGCCAGAACGTCGGGTTCTTCCGTTACGCAACAGATCAAAGACTTTTTTTCTTCACCGGTGCCGGCCCTGTTTTGCGGCACTGGGGACAACGGCTGGGAGTTGGGCGGTATTTTAATGGAGTACCATCTCCGCAAACTAGTGGATGCCGATATCGGTGGCGACCTACGCCATGCTGCTGGGTGGGGACGTATGCCGACGCAGTTGAGCCAATGGGTCTCGTATGCAGAAAGAAGGGTGTTAGACGAGGAGCGAGGGACAATAGAACGGGCCCGGAAGAGGGTCAAGTTGCAGAAAGAGGACCCGATTAATCCACGGACGGGAATGCGCTGCCGAAGCGTGGACCTGGAGGTAAACTCTAGCCAGGGTCTGCCGCTGAACATAAGCGCCGCAGATTAGGCAAGAAGAAGCGCCCCATCAACAAAGCACACAAATCAAGTCAACAGTGGACACGTCTGGCTGGTGCGCTAGCGCGAAAAGCGGAGGCAATATGGGACGGTCCGGAGGAAATGAAGGCGTTGTACCAGAAAAAGAGGTATCTCAAAGCAGGGCTGTACTCCTCCGTCTACAAGAGCGACGCCTTGTCCAAACTACGGCCGCGTGCATATCAAGCGCGCTTCAGCTTTCCATTACCAATGAATCATGGAGCAACCCTACTGCAGGAAGAACTTGACTTTGAACTCCCCTATGATATCGTCACACATGTCGCTCTTCTTGGTGGTCCGACAGCTGTAAGTCACCAGTTTCATTGGGCAACATTATGAAAACCGATTCATGACACAACTGCAGTTGAAGGCGCAGGCTACCAAGAAATCGCCCAGTCCATTTTACAGGATCCAGAAAAGTAAGGAGCATTCATTACGTCTTCAAATTGTCCATGTTACTATATCAACGCTTGCATTTTCAGATATTTTTGTTGATCGAAAGCCCCATAAGGGAAAAGAAGTTCCGGTTTGCCAATGCGAGATCCCGTCCAATAATGACCCAGCTTGTAGGGATAATTGTCTGAATAGGTGCGCAACTGGAAGTATTATACAACGCGTGTGATGACGGGCTCACACGTTCTTAGATGCATGTTTATAGAGTGCTCTCCAAAGCACTGTCCTGCGAATGAAAGGTGTTCGAACCAGCGATTTCAAAAGCGAGAGTCAATAAAAGAGCTGGAGGTTGTGTGGGTAGGTCTCCATTATCCTCCACATTGAATGACCTCGCATTCTAACTCAGGTCGTTGTAGACCGCTGTTCGGGGACATGGCCTTCGAACGAAGGTCAACATCCCGCGTGGCAGTATGGTCATAGAGTACCGTGGCGAGATCATATCGCAGGATACATGTATTGAGAGGATGGAAACAATCTATAAGGATGTTGAGAATTACTATTTTCTGAACTATGCCAGAGGAGAAGTCATCGATGCATGCCGGAAAGGGACAGAGGCCAGGTTTGTCAACCATAGTTGCGAACCCAACTGTCACATCGAAAAATGGTTGGTTATATCTTCTGTTTCACCCGAGCTGCGGTCATCACCTTAGTCGTTCTCACACAAACGTGTGTAATATTAGGCTGGTGGATGGGGAATATTGCGTCGGCCTCTTCTCTTCTGAGGATATTTTCGCGGGCTCCGAGCTTACCTACGATTATCGTTTCGAGGCGTTCGGACCCATGCAACAGTGCCTGTGTGGGGCCAAAAGTTGCCGAGGTACAATAAAGTCACGATTACTTGTTCATGATGGTGTGCAATTTTCCCAAGAGTCTTTAACAATCGCTTGGTTGATGGTTGCTAGGTTTTATCGGTTTGAACAAGAAGGTTGAGGCAAAGCAAGATCCTGGTAAAATTACATGTTTCGCGAAGTATGTATCCTGACCGTTATACATTCGCTTATTACCTTCATTTGTTTCTTTGATTCAAAGCAAAATCCAAAAAGACCGGAAAGCAAGGGAAATCGAAAGCTAAATCCACCAAAGTTAAACGTATCAAAGTCAAATCATACGAACGTGAATTTTGGTTGCGAAAACATCAGAGAGAAAAGCTCGCTAGTCAGTATAAGGATGTTTTGAAGAACCGTGGATTCTATGCAGATGCTGGGCTGTTTTTGGTTCGGAATATGAGGAGCGTGGTGGCAAAGGAATTGGGTGAGCGTCATCTGAGTGCTGCAAGCGGTTCGACATCTAGTACTACCCGCAATCGACGAGCCGGAAGTGGTGATGATGACGTTGTTGATGCAATTCCAAAGTTATCGCCGGATATCGTAAGGCGAAGGCGTAGGGGCTTGGACGCTGTCATTGAAGATCTGTGGCTAGTGAGGAAAGCTCTGTTCCCCGGTGATAGAATCGGAGACAATATTGGAGACCGGGGCACATTAGAAGACGTAGAACTCGAGCCTTGGAGTGATAACGATGACATGTCACTCAGCTATGTGGAGACAGGTGATTCAGCTGCTTCCTCTGAACAAAGTGACAACGATGAATTTGATGAATCGAGCACCGAGTCAGACAGTGATGGCGACGCAGAGGGAACTCCCGAAAGGCATCCAGCACTGCAAAGCGAGACAGAGCTTACTCCCGGCAAAAGCAGTGCACTACAGTCTGTGAAACGGTCAGCCGCCGTTAGAGTGCATGATATTAAGAACGACTCCGGGAACCTTCCTTCAGAACTACCTGGTAAACGGAGGAGTTTGCGTGGCCGTGGTCATCGGGACGGAGTTGATACCGAAAACCATTTTCCCAGTAGTCGAAGCGGAGCAGTCCTGGGAGAAGATTCTGAGGGTGAGGGAAGCGACGATGAAATGTTGCCAACGCGTCGATCCCCACGGTTCATCTCCTCAACAGCCAAGAGAAGTCCCGGAAGGAAGACCCAACTCCCACGATCGCTTGTAACCCCTGATCGCCAGGCGCTCTCGCATGCAGAGCAGCAATTATCCCGCAGTGCTGCGCGACAGTCAGGGTCCCGTCAACGTCCCCGAGGTTACCTGAGCACGGATGTATCTCCATCGTTGCAACGAGGAATTAAGAAGTCTGACATCTTAGGTGATGCAACCCCATCGACAGAATCGCCTATGTCTAGAGATGATACCATCATGGGAAAAGAACCTCTCTCGAAACAGCGGGCTGCAAGAGCGCTGCGTAGATCAATAGTAGCCCAAGCACGTCAGGAAACAGTCGCTGAAGACCGTAGTGAGTCGTTGTCAGGATGTGAGACATCCCCGGAAGGAAACGTAGATTCAAATGCTGGTCTTCTGAATTCGTCGGGGACGAAGGCTGATGGATTTTTATCGACACTTCGGAGCTCTCGTCGCCCTGGGATACGGAATCATCGCCGGAGCGATTTGAGCGCTGGCGGTGACGGAGAGTCGACGACAAAGAGCACTGATTCCGTAGTATCATCACACACATGGAGTGCCGGTTCCGACGGTGTCGACAGGCAGCTTCAAGCAGGCACGCGGAAATCAGTACGTCGTTCTCTCAAGTCTGAAGCCATAAAAGCTGGCACCCTGCCGGTCCAGGATGATCATAGATGTCTTGAAATTAATAACACGACACAGAAAGAGGGCGATCCAACCCCTTCAAGTCCTGTGGCAACGCAGGAAGTGGACGCAGTTGCGGCATTGCTGTCATTGTCCGCGTCAGCCATGGACATGGATGATGATCAAACTACCATAATACCAGAAGTAGCACAGGTTGCAAAGGTCCAAGATATAGGACAAGAATCGCGTGCTCCGCTCATGCGAGGAGAGCATGCATCGCTTACTGGGAAACCACTGGTGCCGCAAAGCAAAAAGGAGACCATCAGGACCTACAAAGGAAAGGCTGGTAAACAGCGACTCAGCATGGATATAGTCTCGGTCGATGAGAGCCATGGCCATTTGGTGAACAAGGAGAACAAATTGGATGGAGCGGAACATAATACGGGACGGCGACAGTCGCTAAGGCGACTCTGTAAATAGGAATGCAAATTGGAGGCACTAAATGGACATAATGTAATATTCATAAAACATTGACGACTCCCACACACGTCCAGCTGATAATGATTAGAGTTTCAGCACGTAGGCTGTAAACTAGGATGAATTCTGGCTCTATGCTGTTCCTGTTCAAATCGCACGCCATCCATATGCTCCGCGAAAGAAGCCAGTGATCTTGGCTTACCAAAGCCTTCGGTCGGAGCGTGAGTCATGAATTGCACGTGACATTACGCAAACAAAACTCAAATTCCACATGGGTTTGTGTAACAGTTGCATGTCACGCGCTCCCATTGGAAAAGCGCCGGCCGAAATAATCGACCTTTTGTTGGGTCAGGTGTGCCCAATCCTCGCCATCTTGCGACAGCACGCTTCGACGGGGTGATGCAGATACAACGATAGATATAAAGGACCTTCTCCTTTTCGCCTCCCTTGACTTTGTTCCCACATTGTCATCGCTTTTTCATTGCACTCCTGTTTCGGTATTTTTGGTTGTCCATGCCTCCATCGCCTTCCTGGGTCGCCCCCCGCTTGGCGGCCTATGCCAAGAGAACACCACGGCCTGTAAGATTTGAGGAAATGCTAAAGTTTGGTGGGTACTTGCTTGCTGTGTGGGTTTTATAGAGTTGCTGTTAAAGTGTTTATATCTGTCCAGGCGAGCGTCCTTCACAGTCAACTCTTTTGCAAGCCGCAAAGTTCCTGGCTGATGAAATATCTGTCCGATTAGCTCACCGATATGCGGAACTGGAAACGCTGCCGTATGGCCTTAAGGAAATGCATGCTGTTCATCAAGTGAAAAGCTGGTATGCGGAGAGCTTCAAGGACCTGGTCGAATTTTACAACGTGATCGACGCCCATCGTCGTAATCCCAGTCTGGGATGCAAGTTTGAAAGTGAACATGGAATGCAGGGCATGGGATCGTGGTTCAGTAAGCTGATCGGTGGAGCACGTGGTCGGAAAGATGAGTTCGATGTGTTACCACCTGGCTTAGCAAGCACTGCAGCTCTGGATATGACACGCCCCTCTGTCATGCCAGCAGTCAACCAAGTGTCTGCGGAAGCCGATAGCCTGTATGTTGTGCTCACTCTCATATTTTTCTGGCTCTGCAACTGACATTGTCTCTTGACTTAGTGCATACTTTGGACAATGCCAATCTCCGCACCTTGTCAATGCCGCACC
This sequence comes from Spizellomyces punctatus DAOM BR117, assembly GCF_000182565.1. Taxonomy (NCBI): domain Eukaryota; kingdom Fungi; phylum Chytridiomycota; class Chytridiomycetes; order Spizellomycetales; family Spizellomycetaceae; genus Spizellomyces; species Spizellomyces punctatus. The sequence continues at coordinate 757,604 of NW_015971543.1, forward strand.
TGCCTATAACAAACAATTCAACACCATTCTGAAGAGAATCGTAGACCGCCATAATCCGGTCGTTGTCATTGTCGGCAAAGGTGTTCGGCAGCTCACTCAGTCGCACCCGTACCTTCCCGAGCATCACCCTGAAGTTCAATCATTTCTCAACCGCTTTCATCGTAACCGAGTTGGTGTACGAATTCTCATTGGACATCATCTCGCACTACAGCGGCAGCATAGATTTCCACACCACATTGGAATTGTTTGCACCCGTACAAGCGTGGTGGATGTGGCGTCGGAGGCGTCAGTTGATGCAGCGGAAGTGTGTGAGCAATCTTACGGGGTGTCACCACCTGTTGAGATTCAAATACCGGAAGGAGGCGTGCCAGATTTTGTTTATGTTCCCTCTCATATGCACCATATCATTTTCGAAATATGCAAGAATGCCATGCGGGCGGTGGTTGAGAAAGAGGAGACCCGTGTGGGACGGGGAGAGGCAAAACGACAAGATCTGCCGCCTGTGGTGATCAATGTCCAAGTGAGGGGTGACGATATCGTTATAAGGGTATCAGACAAGGGCGTCGGCATTCCAGTGCGAGAAGTCGACAGGGCCTTCCAGTATGCGTACACCACGGCGAAGCAAGCACCTATAGATCCGGACTTTCATGGGTCGGAGGTTGATGGAGCTCCTATGGCCGGATTCGGATACGGTTTACCGTTGAGTCAGTTGGTAAGCGTTATATTAAAGTGTTGATCAGTTCATCTGTCCGATTTGTTAATGTTCTCTCTTTATGTAGTATGCGCGATATTTCAAGGGGGACCTTACTCTGCAGTCTCGTGAAGGCCTTGGGACGGACGTCTTTTTTACTGTGAAGAGGGATTGGGTCGGCGACGAACCAGTATTGATGTAACACTCTTCTTGCGGGTGGTCCGTTTTGTGGGCTTCCAGTGGATTGTACAAACTGTTTGGAAGGATAGATGAGCTCGGTCGCGTACGTCGCGTCGCGACCGCAGCAATTGTGTAGATAGACTTTTTTTAGACTTCTTTATTTCAGTCCAATTTGGCCTATACCATTATCCCAGTTGCCTTCTGCCCCATCTTACTGTATCTGTGAGTCTCAAGCATCTTTGATATTCCTACCAGATATCGTGAGTGATGTGGTCAGCGTCCAAAGCACCCTGCTGGAATCAACCTCATCGAATCGGTTGTAGTGCATCATATGTCCATATGTGGAGACAGTAGCGGAGGCTCAGCAGGGGTCCAACTCTTGGTGGCGTGCACAAATATGACTGTTTATGGCATAATAGTTACTATTTATAGTCAATTGTCGTGCAAAATTATTCCATCAGCAATCAGCCGCGATCTCAGCCTGGGAATTTAAAAGACGAGCTGTGCGACTCTGGGTAACCTTCTCCCCAGTCCTCACGTCAGCAATCGTGTTAGACACCACCGTCGTCGTGGAGCAGGGATGGCATCTGCTGCTGCATCCTATCCGTCGTCCACGGGCAATGCTGCTTACAGCAATCGAACTTCCCAGAACGGTCCTACGTCAAACTCTACCTCATCCCCAACGTCTACGTCTTCTCAACACGCCCCTACTGGATCAGCTGCCGCAAAGCCCTACTCTTCCTACGTGTATGCGAATCGGTCAGCCCCACCGCCCTCCACCTTTTCTCCTTACGTACCTATCTATTCGCCTACTTCCCTTGCGTTCTCACCTGGAGTCGGTCCTACTTCCAGTGTCCAGCAGGGAACCAATGGGCTGCCGCCGCCTGCCACTGGCAATGCCGACGACGAAGAAAGACATCGGGATGTTAGCCAAAGGTAGAGTTGTCTCGTTTATATGGGCTGTGCCTTCTTGTCAATTTCTGACACGTGTATGGCAGCCCGTTTCCGGATTCGGCCTCTAATGAAGTAGATTCTCCGATCCTCCGTCGGCAACGCTGGATGGATTCTGCCCCTTCTTGGCGGCCAACCACGCAATCTTGCGCAGTCCTTAGTATGGATAGAAATAAATCGTACGTGTAGTATGCTACATCTTTGAGTCGTTGCCAAAGGTATTCATGCCTGCACCAGGTACTCCATTCGACTCAACCCGCGCATAGAAAGAGGCTTCTTCTTGGCGGATAATGACTGGACCTGTTACCGTCGGAATTACTTTCAGGTCAGCATCAGCTTCTCGGCAATGGATACAGTGGGACATCGCGTGGAAATGCCCTGCTTGGTAGCGCTAGACGGTCAGCTGCATACCGTCACCGCGTTCCATGTTGGCATTGGTGCCCGTACCTCAAATGGTCAGCGGGAAGTCGAACTTGTCCAGCACACGGCAAAACGGGATAAAGGTCCGCAGATGCTACCCGAGCCGAAGCTCTGTCAACCTCAAGATCCTATGACCACAGCTACGCGAGGAGTGGACTCGTTCCATAGCGTGACCTACGAGCGACTTCAGTTCAAGGCTGCTACAGCTAACAATGGCAAGCGACGTGCCGCACAACAGTATCATGTCCTTGTGGCAGAGTTGTATGCTGAGCTTTCAGATAAGTCCCGCATCAAAATAGCAATCACCGAATCCGCTCCCTTGGTCGTCCGGGGCCGGGCACCTGGACACTATGCCGCGATGCACAATAAAACTGGCGCAGGTGGGCATGCTGGGAGAATGCCATCACCGACAGTAGATGGATATCCTACGGACCAGAAGGATCATGGTGCCCCTAACGTGCGGCCGCCGGGATTCCTTTCGACAGGAGGTAGCCCTTCGGAGACAGTTGCCATCCGCCCGAGTGCTGTTCTTCCACCTCCATCGGTTCTTGCAGGTTTCTCTCAACAACAGCAAATGTATGCGCATGCATACCCGAGCGCCCAGGAGATCAACTACTACCAGCAGTACCAGCAATATCATCAAGCTCAACGACAGAATCAGCAGCAACCGGAGCATCAGCATCAACAGCGAGCGCAAGATGCGAACAAAACCCATCCACACAATCCTCCGATACATCTTTCCCCGTCAACAACATCACCGGCGCAACCTCAGATTTCAGCAAACAACTACGTTCCACAACATCACCAATCGAATGGAAGTTATTCACATGTGACCATGCCAACATCGTACCCCTCTACGTATTTCCCAGCGACAACTTCCCCGAACACGTACCACCAGCATTCGACTTCCCACCCTCTACAGTCAGCGCCACGTCCGCCCATATTAGGATCCACATCGAGCACAGGTGGCGTATCGCTGGGGACAATGGCTGCATCCCATCAAGCAGTCTCTTCAGGCAGTGTTCAACCGATTCCAGTTTCACCGCCTGTATCTCCACCCAAAAATGCGCCCATCGCGTCAAGTACGTTAAAGAATGGTACTGGCCTGCACGAAGTAGATCGCGACAGGCAGGATGGGGCGAGACAGCATGAGGGTCGATGAGAAGCATGTCGCAGAGCTGGCATTTCAAACAATATCTGTATGTATGATCTTTTACCTCTGGAGAATCTTTATGAGAATGTAAATGTTTTTGTGACTATTTGGTTAACCGCTGGGATCCGGACTGTATTCTAAAGTTCCTGCGCCGGCGTTTCAGAATATAATATTACGTCCTCTGAGGGGATGGTCAGGTCTGTTATGTATCGCTCAGGGATAAACGCAGGCTACTCAAGTATAGTCAATGTGCCTGTTCGAATGGGGTTGTAGATGCTCCCTTGAATAGTTCCATGCGGAATTGGTTCCCTGCACCAACGTTTCGAAATTGGTTTCCCATCCCGGGGGGACCTGTATATCTCCCTCAGCGGTAAAACGCAGAGTGCTAACAGAAAGTTTTGTAAATTTCGTTGTGCCTGAAAGAAGTAGGGTTCGCAACCGTGTTGGAATGACAAATTAGCTGCATTTCTAATTACAAAGCACGTAGTTAAAGCGGGACAGGCTGGGGACAGGTCTCGCCTGTGTTAATGACTCATGCAAGCGATAAGGAGAGTTCTTTCCTCTCCAGCCCAGCAGCGTCCCCTGCATCATTTTCAGATTCTGCGAGCTTCTACTTTCATCCACACGAACGCCTGCCCATCGAGCATGAAAGCCATCCAAGTTCGAAACACAGGGGACTCCTCGGTCCTCCAGTATGTCGACGTAGACAAGCCAGCGGTATCGGCAGGTAGGCGTTGAGTGGACAAAAACTCTTCTCCCGAAGCATTAAGCTAAATATTAGACTGACATACTGCTGGCGAAATACAGGCCGCCTATTAATCAAGAATTCCTTTGTCGGTGTCAATTTCATTGATACGTAATGTGTTTCAACTTTGCGGACTTTGCTTGCGTGCCCACAAGAGTTTCTTAAAACGGGTCAAAACCGTAGTTATCATCGCAGTGGTCTTTATAAGGTTGAGCTTCCTTTCATCTTGGGCCGGTAAGCATCCCTGGGATTTAAATCATCCTGATACGAACCAAATAAACATTTTTATCGCCTCAACAAAGTGAAGCGTCTGGGATCGTGGAAGCCGTTGGTGAAGGGGTATGTTCAAAACTTGTGGGGTTAGAGGACCCCAAGTTTAATCACCCAACTCTAGGTCAGCGGTTTCGCGCAGGGTGATAGAGTCGCATATTTGTCTGCATCTACCTACGCCCAATATACTGCGACTCCTCCCAGTAAGTGCCCTGGGTACTGAAACTACAAGATCACATCAGGAGTTGGCAGAGCATCGATGCTTAGCACTTTCCTTTTTGCAGCAAACGTAGTTCGACTTCCTCCTGAAGTGACGCTGGAGCAAGGGGCTGCCTTGCTGCTCCAAGGTGAGGATTCTTATTCGTGTACACTCAGGCTGCTTCTAACAACGTCTTTACAGGATTGACGGCACTGATGTTGGCACAGCAAGCGTATGAAGTCAAACCGGGCGATGATGTACTTGTGCATGTAATTGAAAAGCCGTTTTGCTTGTTCATTTGAATCCTTGACACTGTCCTGATCAAAGTGACTACGTCAGGCGGCGGCTGGTGGTACCGGCCAGATGTTGGTCCAAGTATGCAAGCACCTAGGTGCTCGTGTGATTGGAACCACCTCTTCTGAAGAGAAGGCTGATACGGCTCGTAGGGCTGGTGGGTGCCTTGCACTCCGCTGTTTGCCGATTATTGCCTTTCCATCTCATCGTTGTACTATCTTCAGGAGCCGATGATATCATCCTGTACACGAAGCATGACGTCGTCCAGGAGGTACGCAAGCTTACCAACGGCCAAGGTAAGCCAATTGTGGCAAGATGCGCATGGCACGTCTGTAACCTCAAGTCTCTCTCAGGTGTGGCGGCAGTGTTTGACGGCGTAGGGAGATCAACATTCGACGAGTCCCTTGCATGTCTGAAGCGATTGGGGTTCATGCTGTCGTTCGGGAATGCATCTGGAAAGGTCAGTTGTGTGAATCCTCCCGTGATGATATGTCTCAGGACTAAGTTTGAACAGGTGGATTCTATCGATATCATGAAACTTGTGCCACGTGCGATTCGTCTAATGCGACCTAGTCTGTTTGAGTTCTTAACGACAAAAGAGGAGTTTGATGTACTTGCGAAACAGCTGATGGACTTGATGGCAGCGGGAAAGGTGGTCCTCCTATTTTCTGGACTTCCAGACTGATGCGGCTTATTAAGATTTGTGTTGCCAGGTTAAGATTGATCCTCCCATGATATATCCCCTTGAAAACGCTGCAAAAGCACATGATGTCTTGGAAGGTACAAAGAAAATCCCTTGTATGAAGTTCCTCTTGTTATCTGGGAACACTTACTTGGCATGATTGATTCTTCTAGGCCGCAAAACCCAGGGCAAACTGCTCCTGCAAATCCCTTAATGGGTTGGAGTAGGTGTAAAGTAAGTATGATATTGCTGGGAGGTAGATATTTCACATCAGGCTGCATAAGATTGGAAATCTTTTGCACATGTTTGGCCTATAATGGCAAGACTTAAATATATATAGTTTATATTCTTTCAAAATACAAAGGTACATGAAAGGGCAAGACTAAGTGACATCAGGAAAAAGTAAATTATTGAATATGTCCAGCTTATTATTAGAATTATAGACAGCAATGCAGCAGATTTAAACAGTAAAAATGGGTGGGCATCAGTTACCAGGCAATGGATCTTAAGTATCCACCAAGTAGAAAATGAGATTGGTAAATCAAAACTAAAGGGTTCAGGTTTGGGGCTCCATAAGAGGAAAAGTTGCAAAATTTTAAACTAGGGTTTTAGCAATGAGGGGAAGAGATAGGTAGTACAGATTAGTTTGAAAATGAGGTGGAGCTTTTGGGGTATATATATTAATGCCTGGTCCAGAGATATCAATCACAGGGTTCATATTGACCTAAGGATAGCAATAAGAAAGCTATTTTGAAGTGATAATATTGTTATATTGCAGTAAGTACACCTTCCCAAAATCAATTCAGTATATTTGAGGTTGCTAATTCTATTAAGAGTAATAATATTATACTGTCCCAGTACTAGAAAGTATCTCCAGCAACTTAGACTGAGAGGGAGTAGTGAATAAGCAATACTATAGAAAAAGAAATGGAGATCATAGAATTTCTACCTGACTTTGACCTCTGCTTGATATGCTTATAATAGTAGTAGATGGTGGTAAGCAGCTTGTCAAGAGTTGTGGGTGCCAGTCTTTCCAACTAAATTATTTAATAAGTGTTATAATGAACCACAGACATTCAAGCTACATTTCCAACACCCACTCAGTCAAGTACTAGTATAAAAATATAGCCTATTATTTTATAATACTGAGGTGTTTGACTTTGGGTAATGCCTTGATAAGAATATTGACAGTCTGTTTGTACATCTTTTGTCTTCAACAGCTTTCCATGAAATGGTGCTAGAAAAGAATATGTTTGGTCCCTGTGTGGCCTAACTCACCAAGAAGTATTGTGAGAGGGATAGCTCCTTTTGGCCTGATGCAGTACTGTATCAGGTAATAGGAGGGTGATGTGGGTTGCTTTTTGCTTTGCCAGTTGACTGACCTGCTGCCTATTTTGATTAAGAACTCAGTGTTTGTATTGTCATTCAGGCTGCTACTCTGGTCTGGTAACCAGCAAAGCACCAATGTAAGAACCATCATTCTGATTATAAATCTGACCAGTGGAGCAGTTGCTTCTTGGTACCCAGCTGGGACTGTTTCAACTTCTTGTGTATCTCAAATCTCTGTTGTAAAGCTAAACTGCTAAAATTCCTGACTGACAATAGTGTGTGTGTGTGATAATGTACCTTCTACCACCCTGATTTGGAACTTTATGGACTTACACACATCATCATAAATCATCCTCAGGAGTTGTCTCTTGCCAATGGCACATGCTTCACATGGTGATATTTCCACACCCTTTTAGCCTTCTAACTGCAAGCTAGCAGGTTCCTGCCAAAGGTTTTGATGTGGCTGGCATGCAAGTACATCAATTTGAAATACCACAATGACAGTATAACTGCTTAATAGCCTGATACAGCATCCTTGCTGATTTTAATGGGCCCTCTGACCACATACAAGTTCATTTTCAAGTCTGGGGAACAAAGTACATGTCTTTGGGAGTACAGCATCTGCTGTGTATCAAGGGTGATTTAAAACATGCCATATCACCTGAAGTATTTTGTGGTGTGGCTGACCAGACAAACTTAATCTGGTAATACTGATGTGTATTTTATGATCCAATTTTTACCTGTAAGACATGTGCTGTGAGGTACCTAGTCTCAATGCACTAGACTGTGCCTTCAAATCCTTTTGGATTGTCATCAACCATGAGCAAGAAAGAGGAATGGCTGCTGAATGTGCTTCTTGGCTTGTGTTGGCATTTGTTTGGTGACTCCCCTAAAAGTCACTGTGTTCTTTTTAAAGTAGGGCTTCTTGCTGCAGTAAAAGCACTTCTCAGCTATCTTCTTGGCTGTCCTGTCATTTGCAAATTTCTGACCACTATCTTTGCTGAAGAATACTTTGCCATGCTTCTTCAGCCATATTTCTTCAGCCATTTTTCCTCAGCCAGCAATGGTTACATTAGAAACTGCAGAGGTAGAGATTTGTTTCTGGCTCCAAAAGAGACTGCCTATTGCCAATCACTCTAGAAAGGCTGTAGAAATTGGTGGTGCCTTGTCTTCTTTTCCACTTACAAAATCCATCCCCTATCTTCAATACAGTGTGATTTCCTTTCCATGCAGCCTTTACTGCCACTTCCCTTCCTATGGTGAATATCACTGAGCTTCAATCAGGCCTCTCTTCTAGCCAGAGCCATCTATGGGAAAGGCATGGGACCAGTCACCTACCATACATGGCCCCTGCAGAGACCAGATATGACACCAGAGTATTGAAACTTAGTGCTTGGAACACTGATTTCCCATGTAGAAACCACTTCTGAAAGGCCTAGTAATGCCTGTGACTGCTAGTAAGACTTCTGGGTGCAGTAACTTGTGGGATAACATGCTATTAATCCTGAGACATTCAAAAGTCCCCTCTATATAACCCAGTACATTCTCCAGCCTCCCTCCACCTTTGTTTACTGTTTATATGCTTCATCCCACTTGTTTACATGTGTTGAGATTCAGGCTTAAACCACGCTGTATGATCTATAAATCATGTGAGATCATGCTGGGATGTCATTAGACAGTTCACATCTGATTTGGCTAAGTTACAACATGGGGAATTGGACTTAGAATAATCAGAATGATCACAGACGTGTGTGGGAATGATTTAAAGGGGTAAATCATCATGTAAGCACTCTTAGAAGGTCTGGAAGATTTGTGATGATCTAGATCTTCAGGTAATGTTTGCCAAGGCATGGCTGAAGCTGCTGAGCATCGCTGAGCATGGCTGAGCATGTAAACAAGTGGGCTGAAGCATGTAAACAGTAAACAAAGGCGGAGGGAGGCTGGAGAATGTACTGGGTTATATAAAGGGGACTTTTGAACGTCTCTGAATTAATACAAGCGTGTTATCCCACAAGTTACTGCACCCAGAAGTCTTACTAGCGGCCACAGGCATTACTAGGCCTTTCAGAAGTGATTTCTACATGGGAAATCAGTGTTCCAAGCAGTAAGTTTCAATAGGTTATGAGCCCTGATAGCTATCACTGATATTTTCCTGCTTCAAATCTCTTTTCTGACGGCCACACCATCTTCCTGACGGACCTATCTTCTTCCCAACCTCATATTTGGACCACCTACCATACCAGGACGACTTCACCTCTTCCCCAACAACAAATCCACTCACCAAATCAGCTCAGACATGTCAAACACGGACTTGGACACCAAACTCACGATGGAAAAGTTCAATGGCATGAACTATCACCTCTGGAAGTTCAAAATGATGATGTTGCTGAAGGAAAAGGGGCTGTGGGGTGTGATTGAGGGGGATGAGAGCATGGAGGGAACCTCTGAGAAGGATTGGAGGAGAAGGGATGAGCAGGCAATGGCTGTAATTGCTCTGTCACTGAGTGATGCCCAACTCATGCATGTACAGACCGCTGTAACTGCAAAAGAGGCCTGGTTAAAGCTCAGTGAGGTCCACCAAAGGAAGGGAATTGCCAGTAGGCTCTATCTAAGGAGGAAATTTCTCACTCTGAAGATGGAAGACAGCACTGGGGGCATGTTGGGACACATAAACACGGTCAGGACAATGGCTCAGCAGTTGGAGGCCATTGGGGCGCCAGTCAGTGAAGAAGACCAAGTCATCACCCTACTCTACAGCCTACCAGAGAGTTATGAACAGCTGGTGGTGTCTTTGGAGGCCAGGAGTGATTCTCTGACACTGGAATTCCTCACATCACGGCTTTTGCATGAAGAAACACGCAGGAAGGAAGCTGGGGGTGAAGGAGATAGCAAAGGGAAGGCCTTTTTCAGCAGGGATGGTGGGCAGAAGGTTGGCAAGCATGGTGGGACCAAGAAGATAGCAGGGAAGTGCTTCTATTGCAACAAGAAGGGTCACTTCAAGAAGGACTGCAGGAAGTTTCTGGCGGACACCAAACAACAAGCCAATCAAGCCAGCACCAGTCAGGCAACTCAGAATGAGTTCCTATTCTTTGCTCAGTCGGGAGATGAAACCAAAACCTCTCAGGGAGCAGTCTGGTGGATTGTGGACTCGGGTGCTTCACAGCACATGTCACACAGGAAGGATTGGATGACCAATTACATGGAGATGTCACCAATTCAAGTCCATCTGGCGGACAACAGAACAGTTCAGGCAATAGGGAAGGGCCAGATCACACTTGAGACAGGCAGAAACCGATTCTGTACCCTCAGAGATGTGTGGTTTGTTCCCAAGCTTGAAAAGAACTTGTTTTCAGTAAGAAGAGCCACTGAAAACGGTGCCAAAGTTGAGTTTGGCAGCAAGGGATGCTGTATCAAGACTTCAGATGGTCAGGAAGCAATCCAGGGAACTCTAGGCGGCGGTCTATACAAGTTTCATGCAAGAGAACATGCAAACATAGCCTCTGGAATGAGTTTGGAGCTCTGGCATCGCAGGTTAGGACACCTGAACATCAACAGCATCAAAATCTTGGCTAGGAACCAGCAGGGAAGCGGTCTGGAGGTCAAGAATCACACAGAAACATCACCATGTGAAGCCTGTGCCATTGGAAAGATCACCAGGCGCCCCTTTCCAAAGGGAGAAGCAGCTAGAGTGGCTCTACTGCTGGGGGTGGTTCACAGTGATGTGTGTGGGCCCATGAAGACACCAAGTCATGGTGGGGCAAAGTACTTTGTCACATTCATTGATGACAAGTCAAGGATGACAGCAGTTTATCTTCTGAAGGAGAAGGGTGAGGTTCTCAGCAAATTCAAGGAGTTTGAGGCCTGGGCAACCAACTTCACGGGGCAGAAGATCAAAACTCTCAGATCAGACAATGGGGGAGAGTATGTGGGCGAAGAATTCAAGAAATTCTGCAAACAGAAGGGAATTCAGCAGCGATTCAGCACCTCCTACACACCAGAGCACAATGGTGTAGCTGAGACGATGAACAGGACACTGGTGGAAATGGGAAGGTGCATGCTGCACCACAGTGGACTCAGCTACAAGTTCTGGGGTGAGGCAATCATGACAGCGGTCTATCTCAGGAACAGGAGCCCCACTGCAGCACTCAGCAACCAATCAACACCATTTCAAGAGTTTACAGGCAGTAAACCAGATCTCCAGCACCTCAGAGTGTTTGGCTGCATGGCCTACACTCATATTCCAAAGGAAAAGCGGTCAAAACTTGATGAGAAGGCCAAGAAAGCAGTCATGGTCAGCTACAGCACTCAGAGTAAGGCCCACAGACTGTGGGTACCTGAAATGAACCAAGTTGTCATGTCAAGGGATGTCATCTTTGATGAAAACTTGATGTGGAGCACTCAGGAGCGACTGCAGAGTGTACCACAGCAAGACCAAGAGCTACACATGCCTCTGGGAGGGGAGCCTTCAGTG